>NW_026057584.1:105544681-105767601 GCF_023721935.1 Panthera uncia | reverse complement strand
TATATATATATATATATATGAAGGATCCCCATATTTTCCTGTAAAGGGCCAGATAATACATATTTTAAACTTTGAAAAGCATAAGGTTGGTCTCTGTCACAACCTCTCAACTCTGTCCTGGTAGCAAAAGCAGCCAACAGTCAACATAGAAACCAATATGCATGTCTGTGCTTCAATAAATCTTTATCAGAAGAAAACAAGCAGTAGGCCAAATGGGCTACAGTTTGTTGAGTCTTTGTGGAAAACAAAAAATTGTTATTTATCACAATTTTCTGGGCTGTTATTTTCTACATGTGACATTGGTTGTGGCCACATTAATTAGGGAGCTTAGCTTGGGCTGGAACATGCCAGAAAACTTCACTAACATGTCTGGCGCCTCAACTGGAGTGGTTGGAACAGCTGGGGACTTTCTGTCCCTTTCTTTTCTCATATCACCTCTTTCATTCAATACTCCAGCTCCAACCTCTATACATGGAAGTTAGACAGATTTCCAGGGGCACAAAAGTAAAAACTGTTAGGCCTCCTGATGCCTAGACAGGGAACTGGCACAGAACTAATCACATAGTCAAAGCAAGTCATAATGACGAGGCAGCCTAGACCCATGGGGAAGGGAAATAGATTCTGTCTCTTTGTGGGAAGAGCACGTACAGGAATGAAAGGGATTGTCAGAAGCCACCTTTACAAAAAACCTACCACAGGACTTAGCACATTTATCACATAATGTATCCTATGATAATGGTGTGCGCAGAGGTACAGGTCACAGAAGTTCACGGTGTACCTGAAGAAAGTAGGACCCCTGACTGTATGGAAAGAAATAATCCATTCCTCAAATACTGACTCAGTTTTCAGTAAGTGCCAGTCACTGTGCTAGAATGCTAGAGACACAAATATAGACAGACATATCTCCCTTTTCAAGTTCACATGATGTGAGAAAGATGGTGCCAAAAGAAAACAATTTCAGCAACAGACTACATCCTAGACTAGAAAAGTGAATGCTCAAAGAACCATGGGAGCACAGTGAGGGGGGGTTCTGCCTGGAGATGCTAAGGAAGGCTTTGAGGAAGAGATAATATTAGGACAAAATCTGAACGAATAAGGAGAAGTTGACACAATGGACCAGGTGTTGGGTGTCCTAGTAAGAAAGGACAGTGTGGAAATGGGAGGAGGCAGGAAGGGCATGGCTGCCCAGGGGGTCTGCTCACCAACAGGAGGGAAGAGGCTGGAGGGTCCAGCCTGGCACAGTTACAGAGGCCTTTGAGTGACACACAGAGACACCCCATGTTCACCCTGCAGGCAAAAGTGATCTGAGGCAAGATTTCAGGATGGTAAGAGTTTTAAGCAACAGTGTACAACAGAAATTGGTGAAACAAGAAACAAGACACAGATATCTGTTTGAAGGCAATTAAAGTACTGCAGGCAAGAACTGATGACCACTCGGGAAAAAACCACATTTCAACACTTTTGTTTATTTATGCTGCTCAGTGAGGGGGAAATCTGCTTTGGGAGACTTCGGTGCAGAGGAAGACCACTGCGTGAATAAGAGTATGTGAAAAAATAACAAACACAAAGCATGTTGCCTTGCGGTAAGAGTGCTGGAATAAAGCCTCATTCTGAACAAACCCAAAGAATTAATTTGACCTTCAAGAATTAAAGCATTTTTAACTTCAATAAGGAACCCTGTATGGACACTTGATATATTCGAAGCAGGTAGTGTGTTTTTTTAAAACTCCAAGCAAGAATTCATATGAGTGCTGAAGGTAAGGTTTTTAAACATTTTTTTAAGAGTTTATTATTTTGAGAGTAAAAGAGAGAGAGAGAGAGAGAGAGGGCACACATGAGTGGGGAAGGGGCAGAGGGAAAGAAAGAGAATCCCAGGCAGGCTCTGTGCTGTCAGCACAGAGCACGGCATGGGGCTCAAACCCAAGAACCTTGGGATCATGACCTGAGCTGAATCGAGAGTTGGATGCTTAACCCACTGAGCCACACCCAGGCGCCCCAGGTTTTTAAACATGTTTTAAAAGCATGTTACTTCTTATCACACACGTTAATTTTTCTTATTATATAAGTAACGTGTATTCATTCATGTAGATAATTTTTCCAAAAGGGAAGACTAATAAAAGGGAGAGACAGGAGACATTCCCCTTCTAGCATGTTCTGCATGTGCATTCTTCACTCCCCACAGGTGTGAGGCACAAGCAGGCCCAATGGAAGAGAAAAGAAACAGCACTGTTAATTCTACTTCCTATAGGAACTTCTGGTCCTGCATTCAGAGCAAACCCAATTGAAATGAGAATAGAAACATCATGAAGATTAGATATCAAGACCGAAAACCTTTGGACCTATACAAACTCTAGAAAAAACGAGCTACCTCTGGTCCCACCATCCTCCCCCAGTCACACAAACACTACACACACACACAAGCACACACACATGCCACACATAAACACACATGCATGTACACACCCACACACACACACACGTATATGCATGCACACATGTCTGGGCACCATGCTGTTTCATCTTGCAGAGCTCATGCTGTTGACTCAGCCTCGCTCTCCAGCCACAGCATCCTCTGTGTTCACCTTAGCTTGGCTAATTCCCACTAGTCCTTCAAGATTTGCTTGGATCTAATCTCACTCAGGAATCTGTTTCCAGGACCAGGCCTCACTACCTCCATCTCAATAATGATTATTTTGTTTAAAATTCTTTGGTTACCAATGTATCTCCTCCATCAGACTGAACTCCCAAAGGAACACAGCTCTTATGTTACTTACCATTATATCCTTGGGAGTTCACATTAAGCCGGGCAAAGAGTAAATGCTTGATAAATGGCCACTGTGCTGGGTGTGGTAAAATGCAAAATGAAAACAGTGGTGGTACTAAGAGTAAAAACATCAAAATTCTCAGGAGCAGGATAGTGGCAAGGGTTGAATATCTTCATTCTAATGAATAATTCTTTATCCCCTAAGTATGAACATTACCTACGTATAATTATCTACCTGCTATTATCAGAATGCATTACCACTGATTCAATGTTTTCCCCACCTTTTATTTTTTAACATGTTTTACCGCCAACTTTTACCTGTAAATTATTCATAATACATTTTAGGTAGGTATAAGATAATTGACCTTGTCTGCATGAGGCACCCATACACTCACCCTGTAATAATTAACTTTCAGATGTGGGCCATTATTGAAGTCTAATGACTTTTCATCAGTTTGGCAATACATTATTGCTTAGCATGTCCATCTGATGTTATATTTCACACCTTTGCTTTTTAATTCCTTCACACACCCCAAGACATAATGCTTGCTGGCTAATTCCATTTCCCCAAATGATCTCAGAGTGTTTCCAGTTACCCCAGGGAGTCTCCCCCCTTCTCTGAATGAACTGTATTATCATTTACCTCTATCGTGAAGCCAAAATTCTACCAGTTATTCTCGAACCCCAGACCATTCTGTCTGCTTCACGTTCCTGCACTCTCCATTTTCTTACTTAGTCAACAAGGCTGACAGACCTTTCCTGAAATTTGCCCCATTCTCTATCCCAGCTACTGACAGTGCCCCGGGTTGGGTCTCAGTATCCCTAAGTCAGCAACACCAGGTTCCTAATCTGTTTTTCTCCTTGTCTCTCCCCTCACATCCACTCTGCTGAGAATTCCAAGCAAGGAACCACACCATGCCACATGACTGCTTAACCCGCTCCAGACTCCCCACCCCTCACCAAATATCTTCCACCAGTTCCAAAAATATCATCAAAGGCTTAATCTTGATTTCATTTCAACAAAACAAAGGCCGATTTGAGGTTTTGTTGTTGTTACAAACACTATAGAGATTATTGCTTATAGAACAGGATTTGGGGTAGAGAGTCATAGAGCTCAGCAAGGAGTATCTTTTAGATAGCAATGTTTCCTCCAATATAAACAAGAAAAAAACTAAGGTCTGGAGGGCATGCGATACTGGAAACCTAGCACACTTTTCTTGAACATACAGTTTTATGTATTTGGGCACCAATAGCTCAGAATTAGTGCTAGTAAAATTTATGTGAACAAATGCCTCAATTTTTAAATAAATATTTTAATAAGTCAATGTCTAACTCAGTATAAACAAACAGGGCAAAATTGCCTTACTGAGGTGCCATAGTATTTCCTTTAATATTTCAATACTCTAATTATATGTACATGGTTACTAACAATTACAAATGTGTCTCTGTATTCACCAAAACCATGAGTACATTTACAGAAGAGAATACACGCTCTAAAGAAAAATAGCTATTTTTCATGACAGACGTTTTGTAATTCAGTCGGATCTTCCTGTCTGCCACTTACAGGTTTCTCTGTAGTTTCCATGCACAGGAAGTTCCATCCTTTCTGAATATAGAAATTGCTTCCTATGATTACCAACCACCCTTCACATCAATATTCTCTAAGCACTCAAGGGAGGAACTTAAGAAAAATGTAATTCTGGTTGAAAAGGAAAACCATGAACCTTGAAACTTCCAGAGCAAAGCATTTCAGACAAAAAAAGAAAGAAAGAAAGAAAGAAAAAAATGAAAAATTAAAAGGTCTGAAGAGAGTTAAACAGATCTAAGGAAATGCATAATAACTGTTTAAGGAGGCCCAACTGTTATACCACACACAGACATCTAGGTAAATTGATCATTAAAAGAAGAGCTGTGGTCAGGAACTGGACTTGTAGCTCTGTCGGCCAGGAGCCTTTTTATAATACAGTGCTCAAGACCTTCACACAGAACAGTTGGGGTGGACCATTGTTAACGAGCACCCCAATATTTTTTTAACGTTTTATTTTATTTTTGAGACAGAGAGAGACAGAGCATGAACGGGGGAGGGTCAGAGAGAGAGGGAGACACAGAATCTGAAACAGGCTCCAGGCTCTGAGCAGTCAGCACAGAGCCCGACGCGGGGCTCGAACCTACAAGCTGTGAGATCATGACCTGAGCCGAAGTCGGACGCTCAACCGACTGAGCCACCCAGGCGCCCCAAGCACCCCAATATTTTGTATCACAATTTGAGATATACTGGTGTCAAGGCTTTGGTAGTAACTATACCACTTCTTTCCCATATCGCCCTGGCCCTAGTCATCTAGCTGGTCAGATGCCAAACCTAGAAGGAGCACAGCCACCAAGTTAGCTAATTCCTCTCCCACCCACCCAACTACTGATGGCAGAAGCCGGGGATTAACATTATCTACCCATCGAATGTATCCACTTCCAAAGCTTTAGAGCTCTATTATCCAATATTGTAGCTGCATGTAGGTATTTAAATTTAAAGTGAAATCAATTAAAATTGAAATTTCAGTTCCTCATTCACAATCACTACGTTGCAAGTGCTCCATAGTCACATGTGGCAGTGGCGACCATATAAGAGAATGTAAGTAGAGAACATTTCCACCAGTGCAGTGAGTGCTATTGGACAGGGCTGAGTTAGAGAATTCATTTAGAATCTTAACTAATTCTATAAAGACATAGTAAGAAATCAATACATACCAAACCATTTCTCATAACTTCTGCTGCTTGTAGTTCCCATCTATTTATTCAAGTTATCCAAGCTTCAAAGCTCCACTGTTTCACTTATCCATTGCTGCATCATCAGTCACCCTAACATTTTGTGGCTCTAAATAATTAGTTAATTATTTTTCACAATTCTGTGGGTTGACTAGGTTTCAGGTGGACAATTCTTTTTCCAGTCTCACATAGAGTTTCTCATATTTGTGATGAGATGTCACCTAAAGTTGGAGGGTCCAAGATGACTTCGTCTCCATGAGTACCATGTTGGAAGGGACTGTTGACTTTACTTCTATGACTGGCATATTAGCATGCTGGAAAGGCTGAGCTTGTCTGGAATACAAGTAAGCTGGGCCTCTCTCTCTCTCTCTCTCTCTCTCTCTCTCTCTCTCTCTCTCCTCTCATTCCCTCTACTGCCATGTTGTCCCAGTTTCTCACCCTCTGCAGATGAATCCTATCTGGAGAACTTTTAATACATCCATAAATCACAGTCTTCCATGAAGGATTCTACCACTTCAGTTCATAGTTCTATGAATTTGCACAGGACTATTTTGCTTGGAGGCTTCATATGAGTTCACATAAGTGTCATGCCACCCTTCAAATCTTTCTTGAGGTCATGCCTCCTTCTCTATCCCACTCTCCCAAAATATATGTTAAGTTTCTTAAAGGAATCGAGTCCTAAATGCCTACTATCTGTGTACCTCTCCCAGCCTTCCAGTACTTAGCTGAATGCTGTACACAAATTACCCATTTATAAAGAAAATATTGGATTGAATCTGCACCACCCCCCTAACCATCCCAGACACCACTGTCTCTGTTCCAAAGCAGGAAACTATCCACTGATGTCTTTTTAGGGTAGTATGACAATAAACTTTGGAATTAGATGGACTAAGGTCTAAATCTCAGATCAAATGCCCCACTATATCATGTTACTTTCAAAAACAATTGTAGGAGCTTCATGCTGTAATTGCAGAGATGACTTAAATCTAAGAAAAGTTAACTACAGAATAAGAAATAAAAAAATACAAGGAAACAATAGCAAAAATGACAACTCTTAAAGAAATTACAACCTGAACCTTATATTGCTTATCATTTCAGGATTTTCACTTATGGCATTCCTTCCTTCTCACAGGAATAGCCAATGACACACACACACACACACACACACACACACGCACACACACACACACATTTTAGGTGTTGGGTGTCTCTCAACCCTTTAGAGGCATTAACCATATAGACAAACTTGCCAATGAACACTGCCTAGATAATAAATAGCACTCATTTTAAAAAACCTCCGTTGTAAGCAGTGCAATTTGCTCCACTGAAAATCCAGATTTTAGTGATTCAGGATTGAACACCATAAAACTGCTTTTGTTGGCAGTAAAAATATTTTCACTACCTCAAATCATCACAAACACCAAATGTAACTATTTTTCTTTCAATGCAGAGATGCTGGGATACTCAGACTCATAACCTACAAGCAAAAAATTTTATCAGCTGCCTTAGCCTTTGACACAAATATTTCTATAGGTGATTGAGATGATCTATGTGGGTACTAAGAAATAAAGTGTAAGCAGAAATGAGCCATTTTACGGTATTTATTCTGCACAGCCTCCAAAATAGTGAGGAAGACGAGATCTGAGACAGGAAAATGGAAATAATGTGTCTTCTTTAATTTCTATGAGAGGCAAAAAGGAAATGAACCCCCGGCACTTTGGCAGTTGGAATTAAAAGAAGAGTCCAGGGGGGATTTTCCTCCAGGTGCACCTAAGCACTCAAGTAATTTACATTTTGAAGATCAAGAGGCTTTATTAACCAATTTGAAGATCGTGTACCTCAGAGGTTAGCTAGAAAAGTACTCAAATAGACTTTTAATCCCTATGGCAGATATGAGAGGTCGAAGTGGTAATAAGAGCAAAAGAAGGAACTTGGCACTGGTTGAGAGCTACTATTTACAAACACAATCATGTCTGATGATGAACAGTCAAGGCTGATCAAGGCCCTGGAGCCAGACATTGTACAGTTGAAATCCACCTCCATCACTCACTTGCTGAGTGAACTTGGCCAAGTCATTTGATGTCTCCAGTCTTAGTCTCTACAAATGTAAGATGTGCATATATTAGTTCCCACCTTATAAGTTTTGTTGTGAGACTTACATGATATAGTGCACGTAAAGCTCTTAACATACTATATGGCACATGTTAAGGATCCAATAAGAGTTGCCTACTGTTATTATTGGCACAGACCTTTTTATTTAATTACTGCAATTAAAACCACCCCACAAAGTGATATTATCCTCACTTTACATCTAATGAAAGTAGGCCTCAAAAAGAGGTCAAAAAAGTTACCAAGGTCACACAGCAGTCTATTTGATTGCAAAATTCATGATTTTAGCTGGTATCATCTTTTAGTCTGGAGGGCGGTAGTTTCGAGTCTGCATAAGAGAGTAAGCTCTCCAAGTAGACAACAGTGGCCATATGTAAGCCCTGGTATATACTAAGGGCTATTAAAATTTCAATACTGCAAGTATTCAATAGATACTTTTTGAAAAAAAAAAAAAGAAGAAATGGTTAGTAAAGTAGGCGCTGGCACTTTTATGGCAATATAATGCTTTCAACACACAATTTAAGATTGCTAGCTATGGTCTTAAAGCCCAACAGCTTGCCCCTGGTGCACGTGCAGTGAGGCCCTGAGGGGACCACATGTTAATAGCAGTTTGTGGGCTCCATTTGAGTGGCCACAACTCTCCGCACAGACAGACAGTTCCTGTCATTTCAGGGAACTTCTGTTTACACATTCAGCTTTTGCTTCCTTTCCCCAGCCCAGATTCTAAACTATGACAGTGGGTCTAATGGGCTGTTACACTTTGCTAATTTACCTATTAATTTTGCAAATGGTCTGTTTCACGGAAGATAAAGCTTATCCTTTGGAAACATGACGTTCTTCAGTACAATCTGGCTAGAAGAATCCCCAAGCCTTGTGCAGAGAAAGAAAATGAGTTGTCCAAGGTGGCATTTCACAATTTACTACCTCCCCAGTGGCACCATGTAGATAAAATGATTACTCACTGAATAAAGTAAGGTGATTAGTCAATAAATGTTAGTTGCCTAACATATTGGAGGATTGACTAGAGCACTATTTTCTCTTTGTTATCAGGAAAATGATAGAAAAACTAATGTAGTACATATATAAACTAGTATTACAGAACTTGAGCTCAGCAAAGCCACAAATATTCCCTTCTGGTGGTCAGTGGAACAACAAAAACAAAAAATCAGTGAAATTATTGGAAGATGCTTCATGGACTCCCCCGTTTGAAGAGCCCATAATGGATCAACCAAACAATCTACAGTGCCCAGCTACACAGTGTTTGGGAAAGAGTAAGGCACAAAAGCAGATATTCACATTCAGTCACACTGTGCTTACAGAGACTCCTGAATAATTGATATTAATCGGAGGAAACACCCACATTATTGCCTTTCAGTTCTGAAAATGTTGATCTTACCCTCAACAAAGCATTCTCAAGTGAAAACAAACACCCCAAACATCCACAATACATCCACACGCATGCCATCACTACCACTACCATCAAGTGCAACAACAAAAATCCATAAAATTATTTTAAATAGATGAAGAAGTTCATGCTTGCTATAGTTGTTTGCCTATAAGTTATTTACAGAATGACTGAAACAATTTGTTTTGTTAAGTATCTAAAGGACTTATCTCCTATTTTTGCATCACTAGTTAGCCAACATCCTTTTCTGTAGTTGGTAACAAGGTACAATCCATTCCAAACCCAGCCTATACTCTCTTTCAAGATCAAAATTATAAAATCATCATGTCTTCCAAAATGGCGGAGTGAGGACCTTGCTGAATTCACTCTCTCTCTAAAACAACAAAACTGCAGGCAGAACAACTAAAATCAACCATTTCAGAATTCTAGTAATTAACCTAAGCAACAGAACCAACTGAAATTGCCTATCCAAGTGAAACTACTGAATGTCAGGAAGACATTGGGTATATATATGATGTTCCATTTTCTCTCCTGTCTCAGCTCGGGGCTTGGTAGCCAATAACTTGCAATCTTGCAGACAATGGAGAGATCTGCAGTTCCATTAAAAGCATCATCATCACTAGACCATGGTCAACATTTTGTCCAAAATGTTTTGTCTGAAATGCATTTCCCCTGGAAGTCTCTGTTTTCACACTGGGTTGACTATTGAACGGAGAGCTAGATGGCTGGGGAGAAGAAGGTCAATGTTAGTCATTTGGAAAATGCTTATGGCACCCTATCATGTGTCAGGCTTTGTGTGAGGCACAGGAATATGGCTGGGAATAAGTCATTCTTAGCTTTTCTAGACATCCTACCCTTGCAGCAAACTCAGATCACTAAAGGGAAGCAGTCAATCCAATATTACAAGAAGTGACAGCAGAGAATAATATTATTAATGTTTCCCCAGAGAAAAGTATGGGATGCTGTGAAGGCTGAGGAAAGAAGAATCTATCCTAATCTGGGGAGTCCAAAACAAGTTTCTAGAGGATATGACATCTAAGCTGAATCTTGAAGGACAGAGTTGGGCTGACCCTCACCTAAATGAGAAATTTGACAAAGAAACTTGAGGGCACCTGGATAGAAATGAGATTTCTTTATCTAGATGCCCTTCTGAGGATCAGATATAACTTCCACTCCTTCAAAACTTCAAAGGTAAAGACTATGGCAACTAGTGTGTGCATTGACTAAAGACAGGATGGAGAGAGGGAGAGCTATTTACAGAGTTGATGGTAACCACTTGAGAATGTGAATAGCCATGTATCCAAAGGAATTAGCAAGGAAATACTTTTTTCTTTGAGTTCAAGAGAAACAGTAAAAGAAATGGGACCACTGACCAGAAACCTATGTTCTAGGCTCAGCTCTTTCACTTACTTTGACTAATGATTTGGGGCAAGATCCTTAGTTTCAGTTTTCTTAGCTATAAGTGGAAATTGACAAGTATCTGATCTCTGCCCCTCATAATGGCAATACCATAAGGATCACTGTAGGTGAGAGTTTTGTAAACCTTGAAGTGTCTTAGAATTAAAAGGGATGAGGCGATAACCGTGATAGGGATTGTTTTCATTAGCCACAGAAAACTGAGGCAGCATGGCAACCTTGTCCTATTAGGAAAGGATAAGACTCCTGGGTCTTTGACACTGCATTTCCCAGGTGTGCATCAGCAGGTAGGTCCAGTTGTTAGCTCAGCTCAGCTCCTTGAGGAGACCGGTCATTTAACAGGGTCTTTTGTCTTGCTTACCACAGAAATGCCCCTGAGACCAGAAAGAGATGCATCCTGCTGTGACTTACCAATGCCTGCCTCTTTTTTGGTGGCTTTGCCTCAGGCCACTCATCCTTCTAATAAGGAGAATGGGGGAGGGGTTGGAGGCATATCTCCCTTC
This sequence comes from Panthera uncia, assembly GCF_023721935.1. Lineage (NCBI taxonomy): Eukaryota > Metazoa > Chordata > Mammalia > Carnivora > Felidae > Panthera > Panthera uncia. The sequence goes on along the minus strand of NW_026057584.1, from coordinate 105,756,644 downwards.
TTAGCTTTCCTGCTGGAAATGAGTTTGTAGCAGAGATTTCAAATGTTCCTTCATGACATATGTTTGGGATTCTGAAATTAAAGGTCTACGCAGCTCACTTTACTTCCTGAAAGTTTACTGAGCTCCTGTCATGTACCAAGCCTGATCTAAGCCATGGGGATGCAAAGTGACAATCACCAGACATTGTTCCTGTCCTTGAGGAAGCTCCTTTTCTGGCAAAGGGCTATGGAAGCAACAGGTAAGGAACTGAGTGGACAGAACTGGGGTAAAATAAGCATGAGTATCAAAGGCACCCAGAGAAGCCAAATATCAAGCAGAGAGCAATCAGAAGAGCAGATCATGACAAAATCAGATACATTCCCTTCCTAGTCTCTCCTTTGTGTAGAAGAGAGTAAATTTTGTTATAATGTATACTTTTTTGCCCTCATATTGGGGGTACTTGTTGAACCAGGAAGCTCCCATCATAGGAAATGCCTATAAATTAAAAAGAAAAAAAAGAGAAAAAGAAAGGAAGAAAGAAAAATTTCAAATGAACAAACTTACTTTTTACCTTAAGATACTAGAAAAAGAACTAAGCCAAAATCAAGTAGAAAGAAAGAAACATTAAATATTAGAGAATAAATAAGTGAAATAGACATTAGCAAAGCAATAGAGAAAAATCAAGGAAACCAATAGATTCATTAAAAAAGGTTAAAAGATTTGACAGTACTTTAGCTATACTGAGCACAAAAAAGACAGAAGACTATAATAACTACGATTGGGAATATAAGAAGATACATCATTACTGACTTTACAGCAATACATAGGACAATAATAGAATACTTTGAACAATTATGTAAAAACAGACTAGATAACCTAGATGAGATGGAAAACATCTTAGAAACAAAAAAGTTATTGAACCTGATTCATGAAGAAATATAAAATTTGAATACTTGTAATAAAGAGACTGAATTACTTCACAAAACAAAACAAAAAAACACAATCCTTCCCTCCCTCCCCAACCACATACACACATAAGTCTAGGTCCTGATGACTTTATCCATGAGTTTTACCTGGATATGTTTAAAGAAAAATTAACTCCTTCCCTTCCCAAACTTCTCACAAAAATACAGAAAAGAGGACAATTCCCAATCCATTCTATGAGACCAGCATTACTCTGATATTGAAACCAAACAAGGACATCACAAGAAAAGATATGTATAGACCAATATCATTGATGAATACTGATGCAAAAATATCCAGCAAAATACAAGCAAAGCAAATTCAACAACATATAAAAAGATTATAAAACATGATAAGTTCATGAAAATTGATAGTATTACAGACAATAATAATAACATAAAAAAGAACTATATAGTCATCTCAGGAAACTCACACAAAGCATTTTGCAAAATTCAATGCTTTTACAATAATAATTTTAAAAAGATGAAAAAAAAGCCAGACACCAGGTTTAGAAGGAAACTTTCTGAACCTGATAAAGGGTACTTATGAAATACCTATAGCTACATTATACCTAATGGAAAAGATTGAATACTCTCCTTCTATGATCAGGAACAAGTCAAGGATGTCTTTCCACTTTGGCTACTTCTTGTCAATGTTGTACTGGAGGTTCCAGGTAGGGCAATTAGGCAAGGAGAAAAAGACAGTCAAGTAAATTAGAAAGAAAAAAAGTAATACTCTGTTTTCAGATGACACAATCTTATGTCTAGAAAATCCTAAGGAAGCCAATACAAAGTTATGCAATGAATAAATTAAGATTGTGGCAAGATACAAGATCAATATATGGAATCACAGGTAGTTTTATATACTGGCAATGAAGAATATAAAAATAAATTAAGGAAACACTGTATAATAAAAATAAATAGGTATATAAAAAGAAAAAGAAAATAAGAAAACTAGGATTAAATTAACAAAAGAATTGCACAATTTGTACATGAGAAAATACTGTTTAAGTAATTTAAAGAAAATCTAAATAAACAGAAAGACACTCCAAGTTTATGGATCCAAAGACATTTTTAAGGTAACAGTAATTCTCAAATTAATCAACAGATCAACATCATCCTTATCAAAATCATAGATTTTTCATTGCAGAAACTGACACAACACATGAATTTGAAAATCCACTTAGAAATTCAGAGGACCTAAAATTGCCACACTGATTTTGAAAAGAATTCAGTAGGCTAAGAGGGCTAATATTTCTCAATTTTACCACCTAATACAGCACTATAGTAATTGAAACAGTGTAATACTAGAGTAAGGACAGAAAAATAGATCAATGGTATATAATTGAGAGTGCAGAGTTATACCTTCATATTTATGATCAAATAATTTTTGACAAGGACACAAAGACCATGCAATGGGAAATATTAATGGGAAAACCTGAAATGGCGCCAGTTCAATTGACATGGCACAAGTAGAACAATGAAGTCAACTCCCTACCTCACACCATAAACAAAAGTTAACTAAAAATGGGTCATATCTCTAAATTTAAAAACTGAAACCATAAAAATCCTAGAAGAAAACATAGAAATAAATCTTTGTGACCTTGGACTAAGTAATTGTTTCCTACACATGACATCAAAAACATGAGTGACAAAAGAAACATGTAGATAAACTGGACTTCATCAAAATGAGGAAAATAAATAAATAAACAAACATCAAAGGACACCTTCAAGAAGTAAAAGGCATCCCACAGAGGGGAGAACTAGTTTCAAATCCTATTATCTCATAACAGACTATGATCCAGAATATATGAATAACTCTTACAAGCCAACAATGAAAAGACAAATTATCGACTGTAAAGGTAGGTAAATAATTTAAATAGAAATTTCTCTAAAGAAGATCTAAAGGATTCCACTAAGCATATGACAAGGTGGTCAACAACATTAGTTATTAGGAAACATGACAAAGCTGCAATGACATATTACTTCACACCCACTCAAATAACTAAAATAAGCAAGACAGACTATAACAAATGTTGGCAAAGATGTGTTGAAATCAGAACTCCCCTACACAGCTGATGGATACATAAAATGGTTCAGTGGTTTGGAAAATGGTTGGGTGGTTCCTCAAGGGGCTAACCATACAATTTCTACATGACCCACTTGTTCTACTCCCATGTGTATAATCCAAGAGGAAGGAAAACCTATTTTGGTCTTCACGTATATAATGGCATTATTCATAATAGCCCAAAATGTGGGAACAGGTTAAGATGCTCATAAACTGATGAATGAATAAATAAAATGCGGTATATCCATATATTAACAAAACATTAGTAACCAGCATATGGAATATTAATTGAAATAAAAAATAATTAAATACTGACACATTCTATAACATAGACTAATTTTAGAGACATTATGCTAAGTAAAATTATCCAGTTACAAAAAAGCCACATAGTGCATGATTACATTTACATGAAACATCTAGATGAGGTTGATACGTGAGTATAGAAAGTAGATTAGTATTTGCCTGGGGTTGGGGCATTGTGGGCAAAGAGGCATTGGGGAATGACCATAAATTTCCAGGGGGTGTTATTCTGGAGATGTTAAAATATGTTCTAAAGTTAGACTATGGTGATGTGTACAACTCTGTGAATATACTTAAACCACAAATTACAGACTTTAAATGAGCACATTTTATGACAGGTTAAATATATTTTAATAAAGCTGTAAAAAAATAGCACCTTATCACTGCGAAAATATTTTAGGGCTTTGAAGTCAGAAAAAAAATGAGTTGAAGTTTCCACTTTCCCTTTATAGTTGTATTGACTTCAGGAATTTCTCACTTTTTCTGTGCCCCAGATGCTTCTCTATAAAATCAGAAAAACAGTACATGTGATGATGAAGTTAGCCTGGATCTCTAGCACAGAGTAGGTATTCAACAAATGGATTCTGCTTTTATTACACTGGTAGATGTTTTATTTTGTACACAAGCGGGTCCCAACAAATAAAGCCTACTAGGAACATTGACATGTTGAGGCCTTCAAAAAAACTTAAGTTAGCTGAAATGTTTAGGAACTCAGGCAAAGAGGCAGGGAAAAAAAAGCGTAACTCACAAATACCTTGACATTGTTTATGACACTGCATTTCTACTACCCTATCAGGAATTGTGAATTCTTAATTCACTATTTATCATTTTAATGAACATCATCAGTGCCATCACCACTACTGCAATCACTAACTAAAATTCATTACGAAAGCACATTCTGAGTGTAAGTTAATTTTTTAAGATAATGTAGTGCCTTGAGACTGAGTACTCCAATTCTTCAACTGAGACATCACAGTTATTATTACTAATAAGCTTAATACTTCTTATAATGGCTACCATTTTAAGTATTCTATGCCCAGTTTCCCAGCGAATGAAATTGAGCACACGATTCCCACTGTGAGCAATGGTTTTCCTTATTCCTCACAATAGCCTCCTTTTACAGATGGGGAAACTGTGGCTCAGAAAAGCTGTGACATTGATGTAAGGTCATAAACTCAGCTCATCAGTGGTGGTGCAGAATTGCTGTTTCTTATGCCTACTTTTTTTTTGAGGCAAAACTGGGTTACATTGTCTAATAAACTTATTTTTATATCGAGATTGTCATGGAAAATCCCAGATGCATGCTTCCATAGCTATACTTAGTTTAGCACCATGAGGAGGTGGAACCCTTCTAAATATGGCTGGATAGTGATGATTTTGCTGATAATTACATCAATGATGAAGTAACAGTTGAAGTCAAAGGTAGGTGAGTGAAGAGACATAAAATTGCTTACGCAGAGGAAGAAGCAGCTCTCTGGTGACAGGCTGTACTCCCTCACCAGTCACTATAGTGAGTCCGTCCTCTGTAGCGGACTCTGCTACAGGCGTGAGGGTTGTGGCACAACAGTATCAGCCACTAATCCCTGCCTTATCTAGCATAAGTCCAGAAGCATTTGTGCATAAATAAGTAAATCATATTGTGTGGAAATGGCTGATGAAGAAAAAAATAAAGCAGGAAAATGGGGTAGGCAGTGCTGGGGCCACGAAGGGTGACAATTTTAAATAGGGTCAATAGTTGAAGGCCCAGCTAAGAAGTTGTATTTATGCCAAGTTCTGAAAGAGGTAAAGTAGTAAGGCATGTAGTAAGTTAGAAAAGGACTTTGCAGGCAGAGGAACAAGTGACTGGACACCAAAAGTACAAATAATAAGAGAAAAAAGAACAGATAAGTTGGATTTCATTAGAAACTTTACATTAAAGGACACTATGAAGAAAATGGACTAGCGAATAGGAGAAAATATTTGCAATCATACCTCTCATAAGAGTTTAGTATCCAGAACATGTAAGTAACTCTTAATAACTCAACGCCAAAAAGACAAAACAAAAACAAAAACAAAATAAAACAAAAACATTAAAAAATGGGCAAAGGATTTGAGTGAGCATTTTTTCAAAGCAGATATACAGATGACTAATGGGTGTATGAAAAGATGATTGGCATTATTAATTATTAAGGAAATTCAAATCTAAAACCATAATGAGATATCACTATACCTCTGCTACGATGGCTACAATTGAAACGAGAAAGCAACAAGTTGCTTACAATGTAAAGGAATCAAGTAGGTCCAAAATATGGAAGACCTGAGCGGTCACTGGTCTTACTTGTAGTAAGACAGGAAGACACTGGTTGCTGTGTCAGGAAGAAATGCACACTGACTTCTATGTTGAGAACAAATTGAAGTGTGTGATAAGAAGAAGCAAGTAAATCCATTTAGGAAGCAATCATAAGAAAGCCAATGAGAGATGATGATGATGCATCTTGGACTGGAGAAGTGACCAGGGTGGTGGTGATAGTGGCTACATTCCCAGTACATTTTTTAAGCATATTTATTTTTTGAGAGAGACAGAGAAAGCGATCAGGGGAGGGGCAGAGAGAAAGAGGGAGAGAGAGAATCCCAAGCAGGCTCTGCACTGTCAGCATGGAGCCCAATGCCGGGCTCGAACTCACAAACCATGAGATCATGACCTGAGCAGAAACCAAGAGTCGGATTCTTAACAGACTGAGCCATCCAGGTACCCCACATTCCCAATACATTTAAATCATAATAGGCAGGATTGAGGTATGGGAAAAAGAGGAATCATGGTATAATTCCAGGATTTCTTGGTGGAGCACCTGACAGAGCTGGGCAAGAATGCTGGAGAGCAGATGTGGAGGAAGATCAGAAAATTATTTCCGGACACTGCATAACCATTCAGCATGTGGGTATGTGCACCATACATTCAGAAAAGGAATCTTGGTTGGAGATCTAAATTTGAGAGTCTCTATTGTGTGAATGGATTGTAACCCCAAAGGAGAATGAAGAAGAGAGCCAGGGACTGGGCCCAAGGATGACCCCTCATTTTAGAAAAAAAAAAAGGAGCAGCAAAGAATAGTGAAAGCACAGTCAGGTAGGAACGTGTAAACACGGGGCTGTTGCATCTTCAAGGTCAATGAAGCATGTATTCCAAAGAAATGGAAGGTGCCAAATGCTGCCACATCAAGGGAAGAACTTCCAGGATCCCCATAGAATTGGGCAACTGTGAAGCTCATTGGTGACTTTCCTAAGAGTTCTAGAGGAACCAATTGCGTCTTCAAAACAAATTATGCAGGATCTTCTAAATGCAGGTCTATGTACTGAGCATATAAAAGTGACTACCGTTTGTATACCAGTTGTAGGTATGCAACCCCTTACAACAAAAGTGGATACTTAATACAGTGACTAGATGAAACAGGTAAAAAGGTCAAGAATAGCAGATGCTAACTTGGCCCACATGACCGGAGTGGGCTTCACAGGTGAGCAGACGTGGGAAAGAAGAAATGTCACCAGCAGCACTGCATAGTAAAGGTGCATCTGGAAGTAAGACCAGGCATGAGTAAGACAAGGTGATATAACAGAATCGAACTGTCTGGGGAAGGAAAGGCATCCTAACACTTCCCACCTTCTGTCATAGCAGAATCAGCTTTGAGTTTGTTATCTGCACTATTATTTCATATCTTTTTTTAAATTTTTTTAATGTTTATTTTTGAGAGAGAGAGAGAGAAAGAGGGGGGCACAGAGAGAGGGGGACAGAGAATCTAAAGCAAGCTCCATGCTGTCAGTGCAAAGTTCTCCATGGGGCTCAAACTCATGAACTGTGAGATCATGACCTGAGCCAAAGTCAGATACTCAACCAACTGAGCCATCCAGACACCCCTTATTTCATATCTTTTTAAAAAATCTAATTGACCTTAAATTTACTAACTTCTTTTCAACTTATACTACTCTCCTTGAAATCATGTGGTTGGTATGTTAATTGCATATATTTTTTCTAGCACACATCAAATTAAAAATACAAATAACGCTTTTGAAAAGTGCACTCATATACCACACAAAACCTTCTTGTGTTTCATGTTCTGTGAATCCCTGAGCTCAAGCATTGAGCTTGAGTATCAGAAAGGACCCACGGAGGGAAATGAGATAAAATAAATAATATTTAAATAATGATAGATTAGTTAAGATAGATAGATAGATAGATAGATAGATAGATAGATAATACATGAGGAAATAAGGACAAGAAGGGACCTCTAGAGGGAAGATAAGCTACAGCCTGCCAAGTCTTGGTAAATAACATATTTTTGAAGGCTCACTCCACATCATCCAGTTTCCTGGGCAATTACTTTCCTTCTAGCGATGATTTAACATATGTTCAATTTGTTATCTTCCCCTCAAAACCTCTGGAACACACGCCATGCTAAAGAGTTGTTCCTGAACCTTTCAATTAGTGGCAAAAGATCTCAGACCCCAGCTCCTCCCTCAGGGGAGTCCTGAGGTAAGTCTTAAGGGAAACCCACAGCAGAGTGGGACTTCTACACTCACTCCCTGTGGAAGCTCCTGACACCAGAGGATTGTCTGGACAGACGTGTGACTGAAGCACACTCTCACTGTTGGCTCAGAGGCCCTAACGGTTGTGCATCCATTGAACCAGGGCAGGAGTGTCTGATGCAGGCAGTGTTACAAGGCCAGGGGGATTCCAGGATACATCACCATCCATCACTTACTTTTAACCTTTATAAAACTGACTCTCTATTATAATGACCTTTCACTTCCAGGATTCAAGAAAAGTTCACATTTTATCATTTGATGATTTCATTTGATGAACGAGTCCCATCATATTTGTCTGTGGTGGAGTTTTCTTGACAACCCCACATCCTTTGGGTTTCTTCTCCCATGGAGTGCCTTTGATTAGTAAAGTAAACCTGTCTCTAGGACACTGCCCTTAGCAGTGAGGGAATGAGAAAGAGACAGGCGGGAACAATTACCACCTTTTCTCTTTGGTCAAGGTAGGCACCATTGCCACCATTAGATTTTCATTAAGTGGAGCAGGAAGAAAAAACAGGAAAGAGCGAAGCGACATGGAAATGGTTACAGCTTAAAAAATGAAGCCATGGGGAGTGCTTTCCATGCACTATTCATGTTAATGTAGTGGAATTGGTCCAGCCTCTTAATTAGACTCATAATTCTTAACCTTTAGGTAAACTGTGTATTCAGGCACGATGGAGGATGAGAAATGAAATTACACTTGCCCTGAGGCAGGAAAGAACATATCTCCCAAAGACCCAAGGGCACTGGTGAGTAACTGGGGGGGGGGGGAGTTATACTTACTTTGACCAAAAAAGTACCAGATGGGATTGAACAGGCTTAGGTACAAAGATACCCTCATCGTGCAACTGCGAGAAGCTTGGTATCACTAAGAAGCCAAGGACTTAAGTTATCAAAAGCAGGACACATACTTCTGTGGCACCCAGAGCACCCTTGTGTAGTATAAAGAATGCTCAGAGTAGGCACAGACACTTCATCCTTCAATCCTTCATGTAGCAGGGTGTAGGATTGCTTTTCTGGTACTAATCAATCAGCACTATAATGGTCTTGGTAGACCCTACAGAGACCCATTCAAATTGCAGCAGGAACCACCCCAGGACATCTTTTCTTCTAGCTCTCTTCATTCATTTATTGGCTAATCTTCTCCAGCTGCTACAATGTCTAAAGTCCTTCATGGTATTAGAGGATTTCTACCAATCCCCAACTGCCTGGTCATTTTAGTGTTCCCCTCATCTTTTTCAGAAAGTACTTCTAGCTGTCACAAAATGTTGATCTTATAACATCCAGAGTAATAACCTCCCTTTGGTTCTTTGCTGCAGTCCATGCACCATCACCTGAACGCATTTGAAAGTGTTGAAATATCAAAACAACTCCCCCAAATATAAAATATGGAACAGCAGAAGCAGCCCTGCGGGAAAGTAACCCAAGCTACCGGGATGCACTCAGTGCAAGATGGCACAGCGGTGTGCTTGTCGCCTTGGGGCATTTGCAGGATGGGGCACCAGCCCTGTTGGCCAAGAGCATCCGGTACCATCTGCTTTGTCGGCTCTCCAGATGCCAGACTGAGTATGCTAGCATTCAGAGCATGAGGGAAAATATATCGACAGGACACGGTGATGTTCTGTTTTATACATTTGTGCAAATACATACACATAAGAATGTTATTTCAGGGGCAAATGGATTCATAGGAGTAACATTTTTGTGTGATGTTTTGTGAGTCAAAAGATTTGTGTGAGTCAAAAATATATAATGTTTTCATCTATACATCAACACATGCATATAGACACATTTTTATCCACACGTGTGTTAGGGCTTTGTGACTAATTACAGAATTGATTTTGAAAGTTTGCTTTCATTTTCAAAAAGAAAGGAATATAATAATACTTTCTAAATATTAGCCCTACAAGTTATGTTGACATTAGCATGAACTAACACTGAAATTGTAATATTAATTAAATAGTAAAGCTGATTTTGATATTAATCAAATACTCTATCTTAGCTAAAACTAAAATTCATGCTATATATATTCATAAGTGAGGACCTAAAAATAGACTTGTAGGTTTAAAAATAGCTTTTAGTATTTTAGAAATCTGATACACTTTTCTTTCTGGTATGTCCTACATTATAAAAAAAAATAATACATCTTGTAGTAGACGACAAGAAGAAAGCAATATTGCAAGCATGCCCTTTTATTTCAACTCTAATTAGGGTATGACTTTGTTTTCAGTTCTTTTCGTCCCTGTTCTTCCCTCCCCACCCCACTCCCACCCCCCCGAACTCTGTGATGGGCACTGAGGCTATGCACCAATTATTTCTGCTTCTTCATCTTGCAGGCATATGGTGGCATTATAGTTTCTGGTCCCCTTGGGGTTATAGGTATTTGAAGGCTAGCACAATATGACACTTCAAAATATGCCACTTGCCCTAAGGATTATTTTGAGCTGAAGGTAACTGAGAAGTAGAGACAAACAAACCTCCTCGTCCTCCCTAAATTTGCCTGAAAGCAGGACACACATTTATGAAGTTATTCCTCCTCTCTCTGTTTAGGAGGACAAAAGTTAACCAATTGCCAACAACTTTAGACCCTATCAGCCTAGAGATGGCACCAGAGGAATCTACATAACAATTTTACTCACTGGCCTTTACCTCTGCTCTTGGAAACCTAAAACTGTTTTCCTTTGTCTTATCATGTCTCCACAGATGTACTGTTCTTTGCTGCACTGTCATATAAGCTAGAGTTCTAAGCCACTTCTTTGAATTGTTCATTTCTCCCTGGGCATCTCTTGTGTATACATGAGATATACATGTTAATAAACTTCTGTTTGTTTTTCTCTTGTTCATCTGTCTTTTCTCACAGGGGTCTTAGCCAAGAAACTCAAAAGTTTTGAGGAAAAATTACTTTTCCTCCCCTATGTCTTTCATTTTGGGCAATGAATTGTAAGCTGAAGTGACATATGTCACTCCAGGCTAGAGCAGGGTTGAGGCACTCCAGAGCCCTCTCTTGCTCTTCCAAGGTGACCAGCAACCCCCAAGGAGGAGCTACTCCATGACTCTGGGTCATGGAGTGAGAAGACTGAAGGCAGGGCCCCAAACCACTCCCTGATGAGTATCTGGTCTACATGACAAATGAAACCTTGTTATCTTAAGCCATAGAGAAATTCTGGTTTTTATTTTGTTATGACCACTGCAGCATAATTTAGCCAATCCTGTCTGATACAGGAATGCCATTATTGTTTTCCAAGTACTTTGTTAAAACCATATTCTCATATGATTTTCACATACAAGGAAGAATTTTGAGTACCTGCTTTGTGCCAGGTACAGGCAAGGCTCTAGAAGAGGTGTTCAGAAATGAGTAAGACCAAGTAGTTATTCTTAAACACTCAGAGGTAGAAAAGTCTCACTTGGCAAATACTTTTTATTTCATTTCTGCCGCTGAGGAAATGTAGGTCTTCTGTGCCTCTCAGCTACCAACAGACTGTCATCCTAGGGTTCCTATTGCCACCATAACCATTTCTCCCTTTAAGAAGCTCATTGTAGGGGGACCTGGTTAGAAGAGTTGTCATGTCTATGTCTGTTGTCATGGACTCCTCTTTTCAACTTCATAACTTGAGGCCCTTGGGAAGATCACACAGGGCTATCTGCCCTAGGATCATATCTCCAAGTTGAGAATCTGTTCAACTTTATTCAAGATACACAGTAAACAGAACACAGGATTCTAATTCAGAGACAATTTCCTCAAAGGGTTATTTTTCTTCTCCCTCCCTCCCTCCTCTCTCTCTCCATGACACTCACCCCCACCCCCTGTCCCTCTATTTCTCTCCCCTCTCTCATTCCCTCTCTTCCTTCTTTCCTTTGTCTCTGTCTTAAACTTCCCAAGTGGGTTTCTGCAACCTACTCCAATATTGTGACGTCTTATCCTCTCTAAACTCAATCCAAAAACTCTGCTGAATTTACAGATGGTCTGTTAGGGTGTCAGCAACTTCATTTCTGATTTTCTTCTTATCTGACTTCTTTTCCCTGTCAGCGATGTGTTCACAGAGAGAATTAGTTTTCTATTCTTGGGGACATCTTATGAAATGATTTCCCAGAGAGATTTTGTAGTGACTTGGCTGTATATATAATACTAGTTTACTGGGCAAAATCCAGCCTTGTCCTGATTCAGTTCAAGAGAATATTGTATAACTGGCTTCTGAGGAGCTGGTGACCTGGCAGACTAAAACAAGGATTGTTTTCATTTGTCCACCAAACTGAAGTTAATCACCACAGGTTTTATTAGAGTCACTTGTGTTTGTTCAGATATGGATAGGGTCATGTGGTTCTTCCTTCACTTAGCTTCATTGACCCTCAGTTTGTTTATCAGTAAAAACATGGCTCATGACATTATAAAGACTAAATGAGATGGGTGTACAATCCATCTATACTAGGAACTGAAAAATACATATTAAAAATCCTGGCACATTAAAGCTATTAGATTCGAAAGCTAGGCTTCATGCTAATATTGTTTCTTTTCTTTTTTTCTCTATTTTAAGTGTCCCCTACATGGGGATCATTAGGAGCCTGAAAAGAAAAACTGAATAAAATGCATATATACATATCATATACAGGTATTTGTGTATGTATACATATGTATACATGGATTTGTTTTATATATGTATATACACATGACATGTTATAATTAGCTACATGTACCCTATATTGATATGTTCTCTTCAGTAAACACATCTCTCTTCATTTGGCAGAATCAGCCCACAGAATAAGTTATCTGGACTCAGGATCTTGATTCTGCTTTTCCTTCATCTTCTCTTGATATCTGTCTCTGACTTTTAGGAGTATGACCTTTGAAGTTAGAGCTACTTGAATTTGGATGGTCCATGTACGACCTACAGCAAGTTACTTTACTTTGAAGTCTCCATTTCCTCATTTATGTATCTGGAATAATAACACCTTATTAAGTGGCGATGAAAAAATATAAAATAGCATGTGTGTTTAAATATGCATACACGCACACACAAATATGCATGCATGGACATATGTATCTGTATACACATGTATGCACACACCCACATGCTACACATCTGTCAGGTGCTGCCATCACTGCTGGGAGTGTTACTGTTATAATAATTAGTGATCCTGGTACTCCTTGATTCTCTTGTTGGCTGAACTTCCACATCTGGATACAGGGACTCTAGACCCCCTCTTCGCCTTTATACCAACTTTTAAGAGTATGAGAGTCGATTATTCCTAACAGTAACCCATCTTTAGGGCTGCAGAGATCCCCTCTGCAATATTTCTATGACTGTTGCTTAGAACTTTTATGCTGTGCACTTATGGGATCTCCAGGGCTCGGGCACTGTTTGCTTCCCACACTGCTTCCTTTATCACATCACCCTAGGGCCCCATTCTCACTGCTTACAGCTTTCTTTTATCACCCCCACCCTACTTCCCCTTAGCACCCTTCCCCTAATGTGCTATTTAATGGACTTGATGTCTCCCACTCTGCTCACCTGTGACCCTGCCACTTCTGACCCCTGACCTCAGGCCTCAGCACAGCCCGCTAGCCTAACCGCCCATCCCATATCTCAAAATCAGCATACTGAGTACAAAATCTACTTTATTCCCTACTAGAATAAACACACTCTAGCCACTTAACTCCAATTTTTCTGTTAATTGGTTTTGCGCTGGAAGCCGTATCCCGAATGAAAACGTTTTTGACCTGCACTATCCAATATGGTAGCCACTAGCCACATGTAACGATTCAGCTCTTGAAATGTGTTGTAATGTGTTGTAAATGCAAAATACCCATCAGATTTTCAAGATTTGGGAAAAATAAAATAAATCATAATAATTTTCTTTTGCTAATTAAACATTGAATAGATACTATTTTGGATATATCGTCACAAATAAAGCATAGTATTAAAATTCATTTCGCCTAATTAGACATTGAATAGATACTATTTTGGATATATTGTCACAAATAAAACATAGTATTAAAATTCATTTTGCCTGTTTCTTTTTATGTTTATAATGCAGTTGTTAGAAAACTTTCACATTCCCATTGAACAGCATTCCTTGAGTCTATTTTGTTCATCAAGAGCAATCTGATCGCTCTCTTGTTTCCTTTCCTATTTCTATGACCCCATGCTTCTTACCTCTTCCCTTGGCTGCAGAGATGGACCTCACTAGTCTTTGTCTGTAGTGTCCTCCTGACCCAGTCAGCTGTTTCTACGGCTTCATGGCTAGTCTTCCGATTGTATCACTTTCCAGTCTTCACTCAGCAGAAGTAGTGAAGTTCATCTACAGAAGCATGTTGGAAGGTATCTGCAACATAGAAGGCCCTCCCTCCTTCCTACCCATCCTCCTTCCCATCCTTTCTGCCTCCTCACTGAAATAAATAGCAACACTATCAACTACTTCACTCCTAAATAGGATTCTCCTCCACTCCCTAAGAATGGTCTCCCTCTATGCCTCTCCCCCTCACAGTGACTCTTATCCATGCTGTGTCTCAAAAGTAAAGCCTTACCACAGAAGATCTCCAAGATTCACCTAAATGGAATTGATTGTTCATTTCTTGAGCACTTTACATCCTTCTAACTTCTAAATATTGTCTCTAATTCTATCGACAAGGGCACAGGCTCCTTAAATGGTAGCAGTCAGTGTGGTCAACCCCTTTGTGTATATGTTTGCAATCCCTGAAAAAGGCTGCAAATTGGGTTAATATGTTACCCATTGTGCAGATGGGACAAGGTGACTCAGAAACTTTGGTTATATACCCTGACAATGGCCACTTGGCAAAGAAGTGGCAGAACAGGGGAGCTGAGTTATTTATTTTTATCTACCTACCTACCTATTGCTTCAGAGCCTAAAACATGTCCACCATGAAATACCGAGATTATGGTTTGACATCTGCACAGCACCCAGCACATTGCTTGGTATTTCTCATCAGATCCTGCACGTGCACTTACGCACACACGTGCACACAGGCACACACAGGGGTGCAGGCGCACACGTGCATAGGAAAGCATGGAGGAATAAAACCGCTATAATGCGCTCATTCTTGTCTCTCGGCAAAAGTGAGAGGGCGGGGGGAGTTAGGTAGAGAAAGACACCTGTGTCATTTCAAATGAACTTAGGTAAGTTGAGGAACTTCAATTATAAAGTTTCCACCTATTTTTATCCTTAGAAATGATGTGAGTACAATTAGCATTATTTATGTCATCTGCATTCTTCGAGATGGGGCACCTGAGGCTGACGGCTGTTGAGTACCTATTCTAAGGTCACATGACTAAGTGATACCTGCATTCTTCATGGGCACGCTGCTGCCTTCGCTCTGGCACCGTTGCAGTGAGGACCCAGGCGGGAGGAAAATGCCAGGTCGGCCATGACTCCCCATAACAAACTGAGCTGCCATTAGACACGAAGTGTGTGCAGACTGACGGGCCTCATCGGTGCAGTTGGTATCACTCCCTTTCCACACCACCTCCCAACCACTGCAGTAAATACTATATATTTACTATATATAAAGTAACTACTATAGGACATGCATACTTACTCTAAGGCTAGAAATTCTTAACCCTGCCACTCTTGTTAGGACCTTGGGGAAGTTTCGCACCTTCCCTGCACAATCGGTATCACCATATGTAAAAATGTTCTGAGGAGAAGATCAGGTGCATGAGGGTATGAAAAATGTCACCTACTATATAAATAAATTATCATATTTCATTGTCTTCAGAGTCTTAGGAAAATCCTCTTTTTTTTTGTTTTTGTTTTTGTTTTACTGACTCCTCCAGTTCCTTACAGTGACAAGAAAGTAATAAACCGTCACATGCATTTTAACTCACTTTGTGTTGGTTAGTAGAGTCATGAAGTGTCACAGTGGGAAGGGCACTTAGGGAACATCAAATATAACCAACTAAGGTTAAAGAAGACAAATTGAGGTCCATTAAAATGTGTAAGTAAGTTGTTCAAGGTCACAGAGAGTCTGTGTTGGAGCCAGAAGCAGAATGGTGGCTCCCACCTCCCAGTCTTGCCCTTCCCACTCACAAACTCCTCTCTGCTTACAAGGGTCTCCGCAGCAGGTTTAGCCAAATGTACTTCTTTTATCATGGGTCCTCTGACATAATATGGACACCAGTGATACTAACTATTCATTGAGGTGGAATATTCTATTCATTCAACAACTACTCCCTCCATGTTTCCTGGGTGCCAGGTATTGTTCTAGGCACTTGGGGCATAAAGTGGTGAATTAAACAAAGAAGGATCCCTCCCTCATGGAGTTCACATTCTACTGACAGAGGCAGATAGTAAACAAACAAATAGGAAGAAAATATCAGGTAGTAATAACCTCTGTGCAGAATATTAAAATAGGATGAAGTGATAAAAAATGATAGAGTATATACTTTAGTTGTATGTAAAAATTTTTAAATGTTTTATTATCTTGAGAGAGAGAGTGAGTATGAGTGGGGGAGGGGAAGAAAGAGAGAAAGAGAGAGAGAGAGAGAGATTCCCAAGAAAGCTCTGTGCTGTTAACATAGAGCCCAACTCAGAGCTCGATCACGAACCATGAGCTCATGATGAGCCAAAATCAAGTCAGACACTTAACCGACTGAGCCACCCAGGCACCCCAGTTGTATGTAAAATTTAAGTTGACATCTAATCATGGGAAGAGGAACAAAATTTTTGAGTAGAGAAAACAGAGAGTGCATCTGTTTAAGATGTAGAGGGCTAGTTTGTCAAGGAATAGAATAAAAGGTTTAGGGAGGGCGTGGGGGAACATGAATGAACTGGGGAGTGAGCTCAGCCTGCAGAGCTCTATAGGCCATGGTAAGGAGTCTGAGAAGGATTTAAAGCCAGTTTCATATAATCTCATTTTAGGAAGATCATCACATTGTCTGCTGTGTGAGATAGAAAATGTAGGGAGGTAGGGTAGGGGTGGGATAGGAGTGGAGAGGAGAAGGGATGTGATGCATTTGTCCAGTCTAGAGAGGGTGAAGTTTGAACGTAGGCGGTTAACAGTGGAAATGAAGGGAAAAGGCTGGGGTCAAAGTCAGCTGTGACTGATGAGTTTGAATATTTGCTGATGTATACTGGATGGGGAACAGAGACAGTAAGGAGGGAATGAGTCCTAGGCTTTGGCCTTGAGAAACTGGATGGTGTCCTTCATTGAAATGAAAAAAAAAAAAAAAAAAAAATAGATGAATGGATTTGAGTGGTCGGCAGTGGGAGTGGGGTGGGCATAGACTTAACTGTAACACTTTCAACAGTGCTATTAGGTAAGAAAATACCACATTTACAAATACCTAAACTTTAGTTTAGAAGTCAGTATGCCCATAATAAATCAACAAGAGACAGATCCCAAAATTCAACTTTTTCACCAGTCATAAAATAGGATTCTGAGACCCTCACCTGTTAGCCAGGAGAACTAATATTCCCCTTGCTCTTTGGAAAATGTGATAAAATACTAGCTAAAATAACAGTAGTATCTTGAATGTTTACTATATGCAAGACACAACATCTGTCTTATTACATTTACAGATAAAGAAACTGAGGCTCAGAGAGTCCATGTAATATGCTCACATGCTCAGAGCTAAGAAGTAGAAAAAGTAAAATTTAAAACCATTTTCTATGATTCTAAAATTCATGCTCTTTTCATGTTGTTGCCACTGTACTATATCTTTGTTTATATAAAATTTTTAATGTTTATTTATTTTTGAGAGACAGAGAGAGACAGAGTGCAAGTGGGGGAGGGAGAGAAAGAGAGAAAAAGACACAGTCTGAAGCAGGCTTCAGGCTCTGAGCTGTCAGCACAGAACCAGACACCGGGCTTGAACTCACGAACTGCCAGACCATGACCTGAACCGAAGTCGGGCACTTAACTGACTGAGCTACCCAGGCACCCCACCACTATACTACATCTTAAAAAAAAAAAAAAAAAAAAAAGAACCCTGTTTCCTGTAAGTACTCAAGATAAATTAAGTGAACACAGCATTTCATAGAGTGGTGAGAAAAATAAAAACTTTATCTCATACAGGGTCTAAATGTTGATTATTGAGCAATCCACATTGACTACTGAAGTAATCAATGGTCTGGAAAGCAATTTATTTGCAACCAGACACATATCTTTTGAATTGATGTGGGGTATTTTTTATTTCCCTTAGATACACACCCACATCTCCAGCTCCTCTAAGGTGTAGGTCTTCTTTGTAAAATCCACCCACCTCTAATTTTGACTTTATGTCCCTAGCAAAACACCAAGAGTGAATTATTAGGACATTAGGAAAGGTGGCTTTCATGAACAGTAAAATGCATTGCCTTGATTCATGTGATAGTCTCTTTATATTTTTTAAAGACCTATGGCAAACTCTTATAAACACATTTTAGCCATGCTATTTTAAGGGTAACAAAAGTCCCTAAGAGGGAAAAATGGAGAGTCAGACACATTTCCTGCTTGAACTAGAACTGACTTATTGGCCAGCAGGACAGTAGAGTGCAAACATCTACACAGAGTTGTAGAGATATGAATTTGACTCCTGATTCTGCCTTCCATTTGCTCTGTTCCTTAGGCTGGTTGACTATCTATACAAAATTTTAAAGAACATATGAGTGTCCATTCACTCACCCCATGAAAAGATGGAATGAAATTGACATCCCCTTGAATGTGGGCCAGTGTGAGTGACTATCTTATAATTAGAAAATGGCAGAAATAATAAGGCATGACTTTCAACACTAGGTAAGAAAATGCAATCTAGGTTCAGCCTTCCCCTCTCCCTCTCTTGGGATATTTGCCCTGAGACCCCATCATTGTGTTATGAGAAAGCCAAGCAGCCACATGGAAAGACCACATGCCCAACTGAGGACTCAGCCAACAGCTAGCGCCAACTGAGTGAGTGAGCTCTCAGCACACACCCAGTGCCAGCCCCAGCCCCTGGTGACCCAGGGTGGAGCAGAGATGGGAAAATCCTGCTGGCACCTGCCCAAACTGCAGATGAGTGGACAAGATGGACGTTGCCATCGTTTTAAAGTGCTAAGTTTTAAGTTTAAGTTTGTTAAATAACAGTTGATAATCAGAACAGAAGATGAACCTTTTCTGTGAGTACCTAAATATTATTTTCAGTCCCTCTGTGAGACCTTTCTTCTTTTTCTGCATGTTAGTCTGGAATGTACATGGAGGTTAAAGTCAAAGACATTTATTTGGAACTGGTGTCCAGTATTTAGTATCTATAAGACCCCGGGCAGACCATCTAAGTTATTACAGCCTCACTTCTGTTAAAAAATGAGAATGATAATACAGACTTCATAAGACCATTGAGAGGATTAAGTGAGATAATGCATTAGAAATGCCATCCAGAAAGAAGGCTCCCAGTAGCCAAGAACCAAAATCAACAGCAGCAGTGGTAATACCAAAGAGTATGCCTTACAGGAGTCATGATCTTGTTTACGATTCTTGCTGTACCTAAAGTAGAAATAATCTTTTGTTAAAGAGATTTCAAATACTGCCCTGGTATTTTTGTTTTGCAGGTGTCATGCCACAGTTTTGTGATCTTGATTATGCTGTTTCTGTGACAAAATTGTTTTAAGTAGAATGGTGACGACATGGCTTAACAAAAGGACTATGGATTTGGGGACCAATTATACATGTATGTGCACACATGTGTGTGTGTATGTTGGAGGGAGGGAAGGAAGGAAAGAAAGGAGGAAGAAAGGAAGGAAGGGATGAAGGGAGGGAGGAAGAAAAGGTAGGGAAGGGTGTGATGCAAAGGACAAGGATTCCAGCTCCCATAGAGACCTCCTCTAGAATTTGTGAATGTGGTGGGGGTAGGTGGGAAGTAGTAAAATAATGGGTGAAGGGGCCAATGCAATCTCAACTCAGTGTAATTGGGGGAACAAGGACAAAAGTACTGCCATGAATCAGAAGCAATCAGAGGTGGCCTCTAAGACTTTTGCTGACAGTGCTCAGCTAGACTGTGGGGATCGGGGCTATATAAGACAAGGCTTCTGTCCTCGGAGAGCTAGTAGCTATTTCTAGCTCATCAGGCATAAGGAGTGACCTAAACTGTCTATGGACTTAGCAAATTACAGATACTTGGTTTAGCCTGACTTAAATAAACTGACATTAGCCTTTGGATTTGAAATAGGAAGAAGAGTGAGCAATCCTTTGCTTCAATGTTCTGGTGACTTCCTTGCACACTCAGGATAAAACCCGTAGCCCTAGACCTGTCATGATCTGGTTTCTGGATACCCCAGCCTCATTCTCCTATCACCCCATTCCTTCTCTCTCCACTAGCCTCACTGGCCCTCTTGCTGTTCCTCTGCCTGGAATCTTCTGTCCCAGATATCACATGGCCCACACCTTCTCTTTACCCAAGATTCTGATGGTTGCCCCTCCTAGTCCAGGGAGCTTTCCTACCCTGTTATGAAATAGAACTCCCCAGGCCTGGTCACTCTCAGGATCCTTGTGCTTCTCAACTTTTCTCCTTCATGCTGTTCATGAACTGAGCATGTGTGGGGTGGGGGTGGGAGTGTTTGTGTGTGTTTGGTCTGTCTCTCTCGTAACTTGCGACAATCATGGGGGCAGGAACTCTGTTTTTTCAGTGTTTCATTCCCACCAGACAGAAAAGTATGTGATACCAAATGGAGAGAACCAATAAATGCTTATTGTTTGAAAGAAAATATAATCATCTGTTAATATTTGTACCATGTTTGGTACAAATACTGGGGACAAAGAGTTTTAGGTTTAGTTAACTCCAGAGTACCCTGAAAAGCTACCTGTTTCTATCCATGATTTGACTTTTCTCTATCACAATTCCTTAACTAGATTTATAAGTCTGATCATTTGTTTTGTACACATCTGAAACCAAATATTACAAATGCACAAGAGTGTTTGTACACACAAGTGCATTTGTAGACATATTTGGACATACACAAAGTATATAATATGTATGCAATTACATAATATACATTATATAGCATATACACTATAGTGTATGGTGTGTATATATGATATATTCGTACATGCTACACTATATATTTATATATAATCTAAACTATATATCAACATTATATATATATATATATATATATATATATATATATATATACACACACACACTTGTATATATGTATACATATATATAGCCAGTTAGCTGCATACTCACTAAAATATCATTAATTAAGGGAAAAGAACAAAATTGAAAGTTTTGGAAGAGTTTAAAAGAAATAAGATTTAATCACTTTCAAATCCATTGGGACATAGCTGGGTAAAGCAATTGACCCCAAGTGGAAACCACTCATGTGCCTGCCTGAATGGATGGATGGATGGATGGATGGATGGACAGGAATGATGTTAGCCCATTACAGGTAGGGAAATGGGGACTCTGAAGCACTCTAGGGGACTAAGTAACTAGTTCTACTGAGGAACTTAATCCTCATGGCAAACTTGTTTGCTTGGCTGATTTGCTTGGTAAATGCTTTCTTTCCAGAACCAAAGTAAACTCCAGCTCAATATATCCTATGGCTATTAATTTCAATGTAATGGAGTCTCAATTTTCCTATGTATTTTCAAGACATTTCAGTGTTCATATGTTTCAATTATGACTTTTTACCTCTGCCTTAGAGAGCTCACAGTTTTATTGGGGAGAATATTCCCAAATAGACTTTCACTCCACAGAGGGGTTAAGTATAAAAAGATGCAAACGCCAGATAAACTCCAATGAGAGAATCTAATGAGGAAAGGCGTGGTGCCATGGAGACTATGGAAGAGATTTTTGGGATAGACAGGGCTTTCGGTCCTCATCCCCACCAGCGACCTGGGCACTGGGTTCCCCCAGGTGATCACCTTCCTCTGCCCCTTTCAATCTTGTCTTCCTTATGGGTTATAGAGCTAACTGGCCAAGTATTAAAGCATCCTCCAGATCGTGGACTCAATATTTCTTTCTGTGTCTTCTGTGTGTTTCCTAAGCTGGGTTCTATTTTATTTCACATGTACATCACATGTTGCCCTCAGGACCCCAGCCTTGGGCAAAATTCCTAGGAAGATGCTGGCAGTGAGAAAGGCCTGGGCTCAACCAGGGTAGCCCTTGTTCCTGGGGACAATGTTCCTGGCCACCTCCTATCCTGGTGACAAGGTGCCCTGAGCACTGTCAGGCTGCTGATTCCTGTCCTGGAAACTACTCTGTAGCACGGGACCGCAGGCCCTGCATAAAGTCCAGGGTAGTAAGTAGAAGCCCAGGGAAAATGACTACAAAGATGCATGGGAATAGCAAAGACACCTTTCCCATGGACACCTGAGGCTTGGAATTCTGGCCCTTCAGAGAGTTTGTAGCATAAATCTTCAGTTAAAGAGACAGATGACACATTCCATTGGCTGGCACTTATCAGCAACCCTGGGGAAGGATATCAGAGGAAACTGCCAGAAAATGACAGTGTCATGGTTCAGTCACTGACTGAATGAAAAATACACAGAGGTGAACCAAGCCTGAACTTCTCCTGCCTGTCTTCCTTTTTCTTCTCCCCCTGCTGCTCCTAGACACCTGGAGCCAAATCCAGAGCTGAGAGCAGACAGAAAGAGGCTCTGGGAATGCCCTTGCGGGGGTCCTTGGGGCCACCCTGGGAAGGTATGCATGAGCCCTGGATGCAGCTGAACCTCAGGAAGAATGCTGCACCCCCTTTGAAGATACCCAGGGATTCGCCCTAATTCAAGCCACCCTGATGATCACAGGGCCTCAGACTACTTGACTTACTTCTAACTTGACTTACTTCTAACTTAACTTACTAACTACTTGACTTACTTGACTTGCCCAGACTACTTGACTTGCTTCTAACTTGACTTACTTCTAACTTGACTTACTTGACTTATCCAGACTACTTGACTTGTTTCTAACTTGACTTCTAACTTGACTTACTACTTGACTTACTTGACTTACCCAGACTACTTGACTTGCTTCTAACTTCTGGATCTGTGAGGTCTGCACAGTGTATCAGAAATGGCATCCCTGGTTTGACCACAGGTGAAGCCGGGTCCCAGAACCTGATCTCCCTCCCTCCCTCTCTCTCTCTCTCTTTTCTTTTTTTTTTTATAAGACAGCCAATCTGCGGCATTTTATTATAACAGCCTGACAAAAGCAGTCCACTAGGCCCTGGCTGGGGATTCATTCATGTTCCCACAATGGTACATGGTTGTCTGCCCATTTCTGGGAGGTAAGCACCACTGAGTCAGGATCCATCCCTGCACTGAAGGCTGTGAAGTTGGGGCCACATCTCTAAGGCGCTCTCTGTCTGCAGTCCTACCCCACCCACAAGCAGTGCCTGGTTTATGCAAGCCAGCTCGCCAGAAAAAAAAGCAGACACTGGGTGCACATGTCCATTGTCCTCGTTCACGTACCTCATTTGATTCATAAGCCATGGGGCAAAAGACGATTAATGAGCGTTCTCAACCCCAAGACACAGACAGTATCTTCTCACTGTGTTTCTGTGAACACGCATGTGGGAAAATGTCCGGAAGAACGCATACCTAAGTGCAACATTGGTCTCTCTGGGTGGTGAGATTATCTGCATGCGTGAGTTATAATTATTATAATTCTTCAATTTATACCACTGAAGTAGAAATAAAATCATCCTTTGAACCTATTTCTCATGGCAGTGCAAATCTGGGCCTTCTCTGCTGGGACTGAAGCTGTGAGCAAGGAAAGAAATACGACACCCGCATTTGTTGAACACCTAATAAGTACCAGGCACAGTACCAGGACGAAATCGCTCAGGTGCTGAAATTGCTAGTGGAAAGGTAGCAACGTGCACAAGTTTCTCGAAGTAGTAAGAGGCAGAGTCCCTCTCAATATGTGCCCCCAAATCCATGCCCTTGCACTTGAATATACTCAGGGATCTGATGACAGTTGACTTAGGGGAAAAAAAAAAAAAAAAGCACATACAAAGGCAATGGTGTCACCAAACTGATATCACACGATACATACACTAAAGGGAATCCATGGTCAGAATGAACATTACCCCATTTTTTTCTGAAAATTCCACCAAACACAATCCTCAGAAAACTAGAAACCACTCAAGGAAAAGAGGGTAGGTTGGTTCTCCAGACACAGGTACTCTGAATAGTGCCGAGAGTGACAGGTGCAGGCTTGACAGCCAGAATAGAGAGACATGGGAACACGTATCAACACGGAGCCTCTCAAGCAGCACATCTGAGGACACCGGGGAGGGCCAGCACCCGGTGCCTCAGATCCAATCGGCCCTGTGAGCATGGCTGAAGCCAAGGAGAGTACGGTAATTGATTTTCACAATGATGATCTCTAGTCATCAAGAAAAGGTTACATTTTATGTTCAGAACCCTCTGTTTAAGAAAGCAGGGAAGCATGTAATCCATTTGAGAAAGATTTTCATTTCAAATAGTTAAAAACTCTTTGAAAACATTTTTGTGCTTAAAGGGATAAGTGACACTTATCTGGAAAATTCACTTATGTGGAACAACGTCTTTCCTAAAGATTCTAGATCAGTGAGGCGGCATGTTATATTTAGTTAGGCTTCTATCACTTCTCTCCTTTGTTGACATTCCCACTGTCTAATCTTCTCCAGCCTTTCAAACTTCCTAACTTCTAAGCATAATGGGGTTGTAAGTTTCTTGAGGTGACAGATTGTGACACACATTCTTGGATATTCTATGTCCCTGTAGTTCTTGGCTTTTTTGTTTTTCTTTTCTTTCTTTCTTTCTTTCTTTCTTTTTTTTTTTTTTTTTGAAGACCATGGAACAGATGATAAACTGATAGTCACAGAAAATGATGGACTCCCAGAGTACCCATGAACTCTGACAAAGCCCTCCTGACATTTTGCAAAAAAAACCCTTTTGGGTTCTGGTAAGAGTCCTAGAAGTCTGTTTGCTTGTTGTTGTTGTTGTTGTTTTTCTAACAGCAACCTTATTTTTAAAAAGAGTCATTTCCATGGAGGCCTGTACTTTCCAGGTAACACTAGAGCTGGGAACACACAGGACTGTCCCTGCCTGTCCTGCTGGCCTCCTTGCCCAACACCACGTCCCTCTGCATATCTTGCCCTGGAAAGAACTCATTGCTTTTTGGTGAATGTGCTGAGATCCTTCGTGCTTTCTCATATGCTATTCCCTTTCCCAGAGAAATTTCTTCCCAAGTCCACACCTTCTATGTCTAGTTTAAATGCTCTCTTTGAGTACTGCTGCTCTCAAGAACCTTCTCATTCCCTCAGCTGTTGGAGGGTGGGTGTGGTCTTCTTTGTCTTTTTGCACATCAGGATGGAACTGTGAGAGGCTGCAAAGCTCGCTCTCGGCCACACCTGGGAGTCAGAGACAGGATGAGAAATCCATCCCTGGTCCTCTCCCGACCTTGTTTCTTTCTGCGGCAGGGTGAACAACCATCACTGCAGCCCCCTCGTGGGCAGACACCCCTGTCCTCGACATTCTGTGTTTGGGAAGCCTATCTGTCGTCAGCCCTTGTGGCCCACGCAGAGGAGCAGGGACGAGCCTTACCTGGCGTGTTGAGCAGGCGGGACCTTCTGCAGTGGTAGGCTACCTCCTGCTCACAGTGCTCAGAGCCGTCAATCATGGCTTCCAGCTGTTCCATGCTGCCGCCATAATCCAAGGCCATGGTGTAGGGCTTCTCTGGGTCAGCACCCCGCACCCGGGTCAGCTCTGTGTTGTTGTGCTGCACTGATGTCCAAATCTTGTCCTCTGTCCAGAAAACACAACCCAAGGAAGGAGACATCAGAAGGAAGGTCAAAAAGGGATCATGCTTATATACCTCAATAAAGCCAGAGGTGTGGGGAGGAGGTGGGGAAGAGATCACTCAAGCAATGTGATACTTGGCTCCACGTGGGGCAATCAATCACCACTACAGCGCTCTACTCGTGCAAAAAACAAACAAAAAAATGACCAGAGGATTTCTGTTTCTCATAAAGCTCTGCCTTAATTTAATATGGGGGTTAATAGGGGCGCCAGAGTGGCTCAGTCAGTTAAGCATCTGACTTTGGCTCAGGTCATAATCTCGAGGTTTGTGAGTTCGAGCCCCACATCGGGCTCTGTGCTGACAGCTCAGAGCCTGGCACCTGCTTTGAATTCTGTGTCTCCCTCTCTCTCTGCCCTTCTCCTGCTTGCACTGTGTGTGTGTGTCTCTCTCTCTCTCTCAAAAATAAACATTTAAAAAATATGCGGGTTAATAATCACAGGAGCTAAACTTGTGGAACCCCTTATGCTAAGCACTTAATGCCCATTATCTCATTTTAAAGTTACATTACCTAAATCAGAAGGAAGTTAGAAATGCCATGTTAGAAATGAAGGAAAAGTGAGAAGAATTGAACAGCTTACCCTAGAGCAAATGACCAAGCAAGAATAGGAATGTAGGGTGTCTGACCGCAAAAAAAAAAGCCCAGTAGCTTCCAGGTACTGACACACACTTCCCCACAAGACACACACTAGCATAGATAATTGTCTCACAGAAACACAAGTATCCCACTGAATGTTTGCTGCACATAGAAAGACCTACGTACAGAAGGTATCTGTAAAATACACCTGATTAACAAGGGTGAGATTATGTGATCCATGCTGTTCATACAAGGTACTTAGATGAAGTTCCTTTTTGCTTTAATTCTCTATGCTACCTCTAGTTACCAAAAAAATATTTTAAGAGGTTTGCATAAAAATTCACATGCAGAGATGAGGACCTTTACAGCAGGTTTGGAGAATGTGTGTTACCTCCTATAGGTAAGAATGGATGGTGAGGAGAGAGCAGAGACATTTGAGTTTTAGAGCTTATGTATTTGAAACCTACCCCCACCAATGACAGGCTTGGACAAGTCACTTCACTTTTCTAGGGCTCAGTTTTATTATCAGTAGAAAAAAGAAAGAAGAAAGAAAGAAAGAAAGAAAGAAAGACCAGCAGGAATTTAATACGGAATAGCAACCCAGCATATGAAGTCGCAAGGCATGGTCTGAGATCCATCAGACATTCTGTACTAATAACCTACACTAAAACGTTGACTGCAATGGGACATAGAATTTCATTCCGAACACGTTCACAAATAAAGCAAATGAGGAAATAGGAAGACTTAAAAAGCTTTTGTCATCCGAGAATCTTGCCCACATAATAACATCATTACTCTTCATAGATTCTCAGAGCTGAAAAAGAACTTACCATAGACATCATGTGGTTTCCTCCTACTTTGACCTCCTAGTTTTACAAAGGAGGAAATCAAGGTCTAGGAAGTAAAGAAATGACCCAGGGCATACCTATAGACAATATGATAAGCGCTGATACTGAAAGTAACTATTATTAATTAGTACTACTAAGAAGCAGGATTGTGGCTGTTGGCATATTTAACTGGAAAGAAAAAACACAGGCCACCAAGACCCCCAATTTTAATACTTTTTCTACCATAATTCCGTGGGTGACTTGGGATAAGTAACTTTACTGCTCTGCTCTTCTGTTTCAGTATATTAGAAAGAGGGACAGAAAGAAATTTGGTTTCCATTGTCTCTAAAGTATTTTCCAACTTCAAAAAAGGAAATAGTGCTTGCAGCCAAAAAATTAAACTCTGTTCAAACGTTCTAAATCATCTTCAGACTATTCCCTAAAACCAGCCCACTGATAACCACATATCTCCAATGTTTCACACAGGCAGGATTACATGTTCTATAAATTCTCGAAAAACATACTAGAATGAAGGTTATTAGATTCTGACTGAAAGTAAAGATAGGATGTTGATTCTAATTTGTAAAAATAATGTTACACAAACAATTAACATGAAACTCAAAAAATGTTCATGCCGATATAAACAAACACTGATAATTACCAGAGAAAAGTGATTGTTCATTAATACAATATCGTGGACAGAGAAATAAAGACTGAGAGTTTTTAAGTGTCCACGGTGCTCAGAAGAAGAAAAGAACCACCTGGTTTAATGTATAATAATAGATATTGTGTTACTTTTTCATGTAAGGACATTTTACATACCTTATCCCTGGTACATATAACATTCCACCACGGTAAATACAGATAGAGAGAGAGACAGAGAGACATAGACACAGGTACAGCTATAGATACAGACACAAACATACTCATAGAGATATAGATATATGAAGGCTTAGAGAGAGACAATAAACTTGTCCCCAGTCTCACTGTGTCATCTGATGCCAGAAGTGGTCCACACAGCATCATTAAATCATACGAATTTAGATTTCCCTCCAAATACACACAGATTCTTATACCCACACATCCATTCATCTGATTATTCATGCATTCATTCATTGATTTGCTTATTCATTTACTCACTGACTCATTTTGCCAGAGTCACATTCTATCTTTAGCAAGATGGAAAAGGAAGATGTGTAAGAGAGACAACATTTCATCTTAAAGCCACTAATGTTGCCAACCCTGACTTCTGGAACCTGAGGGTGAATGGCAGTTCTAATAACTCAACTACTGGCACTTTTTGATATATGCAAATATACAGGAGATACAAAAGAACAATTAAGAGGTCCAAAGGGCCCCCTGTGATTTACTCAGACATCACAAGCCCTACAAATGCAGGATGAGTTATAAGAGGAGAGAGGATTATGTGAAACCTAGAGCTTCTTAGCTGGCTTTCCTTTCAAAGATGCCCTTTGTCCTCTGATTATTTGTTCCCCCTGGGAGTTAGAAGAAGAAAGATTGAAAAGAAGGAGGTAATTGGATACTATTTCTTCTTGCTTTCTGTTATTTTCCCCCCTCAGTTTCACTGGTAGCAGGTGTAGATTAAGCCCTGCACTTTGACAAAATATTAAAGGCGAGGGTCAATGCCACTCATGAAAGTTAGCTTTGGTGCCTGATGCCCCTGATGTCTGGTCTAGGATGGGGATAGGCAGTTTTAGCTAAGGGGTGTCGATGTGAACTGTAGCTCTAAAGATTTTCAAACAAGAAAGATTCATTTGGAACTGTCTTCTAGGTGGGCGGAGGTGGGAATCTACTCACAGACCCACAGGTGCTTTAACTGAAATTGAACCCATGAAGCTAAATGTTCAAGATGGTCAAATTGGTCACAGGCTGGTGGATATTAGTGGACACAGACTGGGCTCTGGAGTTAGAAGATCTGGATTTGTGTACCAGGTCGACACTTACTAGTTAGGCAGAATTGGTCAAATTATTACTTCTCTAAAGTCCAGTTTCCTCATCAGTAGCATCTGGAGAGCAGAAATGAACGCCAACTGTACAGCGTGGTTGTAAAGTGAGGGGATTTGTGTGAGAAGCTCCATTAGTGCCTGAATTATCAAGCATCCCACAGAAATCTGTATGTGCCTGTTATATAAAGGATATATCAGCTCTGTCCACAAGGATCCCACAGACAGCAGATGCTGCTATTATTAACAATAGCATCAAGGAGGAGACGGCCTCTGGTGGCTGTCACAGTAGTTCTTACTGTGTTCTGTAGTTCACCAGTAGTTCTGGGTTCTTTCCCAGAACATAAAGTAGGACACATGAGACACTGAAGGAGAGGGTAGGGGGCAAACTGAGACTAGCCCTCTCTTTGCAGATCCTTGGGGAAACCACGCAAGTTTCAAGAGACCTGGACTAGGAAATGCTCCTTTCTCACAGTTCTGTGAACTTGAACTCCCACACAAGGAAACCAATGGAGGTTTCCCTACAATGCAAGAAGGACCAGTTACACTCAGGGACAGAGAAATATATACTCTAAATGCTGTGATTGGGAGAACATCATGAACGCCTCCAGGCTCCAGGCATCATCCTCTACTGGTCTGCCTCCAGACCAGACCCCATACCACAGGCCACGTATTCTTGTCTCTAGAGATGCATCTAGGGCTTCAAGGTGCCACAAGATAGCAGCCTGGCTTTCGACACCTGCCTGTCTGATTAGAAACTACATTCCGCTAAATGTCAGCACTGAGGCCTTGGGCAAGCTGTTAACCTCGGAAATGTCCACACTGGAAAAGGGGATACCAGTATCAGTCATTTTATCCATGATCATATCCCAGTGATTTGGCATCACGTTTTACTTGAACACATGGCAGGCTGAATGGCATGCAGAAGAGTAAAGAACGTCTACATTAGAACTCTTCTGTAACATGAGGTCCAGTACCCAGACTTCATTCTTTAAAGAATTGAGGGTGGGAGCTCACCTGGAAAATAAGGTTAGCAGGTAGGATGGACTGCATTTTCTTGTCATATAGCTGCTGCTAATAACTTATTACCATCTTGTTCAATCATCTTTTTCCCTTTGGAATCGTCTCCTGTGTCTCTCTATTTATTTGGTGTCCCTTGCATTTCCTGGACTGTAGTCAATGGAATTTGTTGGTCCTGGAAAACACTGCCCTTGATACCACTTTCGGCTACCCAATCCAGTCTCTATTATTTCTTCCTGTTGACTACCATTCAGTCCCACGATAAGCAGCATAGCCCCATCTTTCTAACTTGCTCAAAGGAATACATGTATTAAGTTATCCAAGATAAATTCTCCGCTTCAGGGAAAACTGCATTTAGAGATTTTTGAGCTGGCAGGAATCTAGCCCATTCATTAAGGATCGTAACAGCAATTATATATTCGCTTTTTTTTATGTGATACTTAGTTTGCAAATATTTTCCCCCATTTCATAGATCCCCTTTTTATTTAGTTGCACACTTCCTTTGCTGTGCAGAAACTTTTTAGTTTGATGTAGTCCCACTTGTCGATTTTTGCTTTTCTTGTTTCTACTTTTGATGACATATCTGAAAAAACTGTTGACAAGACCAGTGTCAAGGAGCAACTTCCCTGTGTTTCTGGGATTTTTATGGTATCAAGTGTTATGTTTAAGTCATTAATTTATTTCGAGTTAATTTTTATGAGCGGTATAAATACGGGCCCAAGTGTTTTTGTTTGTTTGTTTGTTTGTTTGTTTGCTTTTGCATGTGGCTGTCCAGTTTCCCCAGCACCATTGGTTGAAGAGACTATTCTTTCCCCTTTGAGTGTTCTTGGCTCCTTTGTCAAATATTAATTGAAAACATTTATGGGGGGTGTAATTCTGGGCTCTCCATTCTGTTCTATTGGTCTATGTGTCTATTTTTATGGCTGCATCCTACTATTTTAATTACTAGAGCTTTGAGGAAATGGGGAGATGTTGTTCAAGGGTGTCCAATGTACTGGCGTGAGTGTGAATGATCTCATGAGCCAGACCCACACCAGCTATTATGCCTGCCTTTATTCCTAAAGGAGTTACAGGCCATGAGGTATCAAGAAAGCTTGTGGAATAAAATTCTATAGCATCATTTCACAGACATAACAGAGTATAGTGATTCAGGCTGGCAAAGCCATTTTTCAAACCGCACTGTGAATTTAGTTTTGAAGTCTGTCTTCCCATAAAGCTATGAGATCTCCCAAAATATGAAGTGTATCATTCATTCTTATTTTCAAATATGTGCCTAGGTAGTGCTGGGCCAGCCACAGGAGTACCTGCCCTGAAGGATAATGCACTGCCTAACTCTTTAAAAGCTTACCATCGTTTAGGGGTGGGGGTGGGGGTTGTGCATAGAAGAAAGACAAATGTCTCAGGCTATGGTACTTACTCTTCAGATTATAAGTAAGTGGGATTACCCAGAGACCGGGCCAGGGGGGCAGGTTTGGGAGTGGCTGTTAGAGAAGCCTGCCAGCAGAGAATGCACTGTTTTCCTTGAGAATGGAGAGAGCAACAGAAACCTTTCACTCTCAGACCTCCAGAACCTGGGCTGTCATGGGGCACTGCGCAGGATTTCAGGAAACTGTTGTCAAGGGACAAGATTAGTTAATCACCATTTGTTTTCTGCCAGGTTTTTTCCTCCAGCATTTCCAAAGCAGCTCTTCTATGCATGTGTAGTGGTCCAACGGTCCAAATGCAAAACAGTTTCAAGTTATGAGATCAACATACACAGACATTCAATATGACCACCAACATTATCGACAAGAGAAAAGAAAAAGAGGTTGCATAGTAGAAATGCTGTGATGTTCTGAAACATTGTGTATTATCATCTCTCTTGTGAAATCCTTCCCAGTCATCACCCCAGAAAGTCTTCTGTGAACGCACATCCTGGGTCTCTCCATGACCTCCTGGTTTCTCTTGCTCTATTTCAGAAGCTGTAAACTGTTTACCTACAAAGCCAGAATTTAATTTCTTTCATATCTTTTCTCTCATTTTATCTGATTGCTATTATTATTGTGATGATCATTATTATTATTAATAATAGCAGTAATTATAGATGATGTAAGCTGTTCTATCTGTTACCATGGAGATCGTCAGGGAGAAGAAAGAACAAACAAAAGGAAAGTAAAAAAGGAGAGAGAGAGAGAGACACGAAATAACTCTGATTAATGAGACCTCATTCTACACACATATCTGTCTCTTTGCAGGACCAAAAAAATGTGCAATTTTTCTATCACAACGTATGGGAGGAAGGGAAGTCTACAGATTGTCAATACCCAGCTTAATTGAACTTAAATCACTGTGGGGAGCTGTTTATAGTCCTTTGAAAAGTGTGCCAATTCACTTATGCTCCTATTGTAATAAAGCAAGTCTATATTAAGGTCCCTGGGGTCACTTCTGGTACAGTTATCTATGTTGACAAAGTGAATTTTCTATGCCAGGGGTAAAGGCAGTTCAAATAATCCTCAAGCCACTGCCTGTACCACTCATTTGCCATCTATGCATGCACAGCCTACTGACATCTCTTGTTGTTCTGCATTGATAGTTATTTAATTTTTCATATGTTTGTACCTTATCTCTCCATTTAATGCACGGGCAACGGCCGCTGAGTAAATGTCTGCTTGGCGGGGGCTTCTTCCCTGGTTAATGGAGGCAGATGTGGGGGAGAAAAGCGAGGGGTCTGGGATGGGTGGGCCTGGCCAGCTCTGCCATGGACTACATTCCTGAACACGGCAGAGACATTTAACCTCCCCAAGCCTCAGTCTTGTCCTCTGTAAACTGGCTATGACCCTCTGAGCAGTGGTGATGTGTGGATGGAACAAAACGTACAGGGCGGAGCTGGACACACAGCCTGGCCCTGGGTACCAGACGGTAAATCAAAGTCCACCTTCTGATGAAGCCATTCGGGAGCATCAGAAAGGGTCATTTCAGCATCAGAGACAAGCATGGGAACCTGTGTTGAGGGGGTCAGCACCCTCCACCCCCAACCTGTAAAGGGAAGAGGGACACTTGGTGTAAAACAATGTCCAATTCCTTTAAACGGCCTCGGATTCCCACAGGAGCTGTCTTCCCTCTCAGGTGGATCAGCCAGCTGCCTGAGCGAGAATCCACCCGTGCGGCGCTAAAACCACTGCAGATGCGGCTGCTTTCAGCGTCTGGCCTTCTGCTGCTGAGGGGAGCGCATTACCGGTTTACAGCCCCAGCTCTGCCCACCACCCGCCCCCTGTTCCCCTGCATTAGCTGGAACACAGACACCAGGGCGCGGGGGGGGGGTATGGGGGAGGGCGGGGGGGTAGCGACGCCCTGCTCTGGCCATTACTGCGCTTCCACCTGCCTGCGCAGGCCACGCTTTACGACTTCCAGACAACATACTTGACTGTGATTTATTCTCCTACTTCGCTGGAGCCTTTACTTTTTATGTACCTTTTTGGGGGGTTATTTTTCTCTTGTCTTGCTTTAAAATAGGTGGTATGATCACAGAGACCTGGGTAATCTGTTTTACGGTCTTGGAGTGGGGGGGGAGTTGAAACAGATCACGCACACATCCTATCATGTTTTTTTGTTGCTCATGGGCTTCTTCAAGGAAAATGTAGTAAATGTCTGGAGTGTGGAGAGCATTATCTTAGGGACTGGGAAGGTAAGATGAGGGGCATGGGGGCTGAATGACACTCTGGATGCTTAAGCCCAAGGCATTCACAGCTGGTTCTGGGAGCAAAGGTCCCAAGGAAGCTGAAAGTCCGGCAGCATGGAGCCAGAGGGGTGGGTGTGGACACACCCACTGCACCTGCCCTCTGGGCAGGGGACGGGAGAAAGGACCATCCACAGGGAAATCACCTGGGGGGGCTGGTGGGCCGCCTTTGGTTGCTGTTAGTATTACTTATGAAATCTCTAGGACTACGTCGGTAGCAGGTACTGTTTGGTGCATGCTGAGGAAAAATTGGCACTCACATAGATCTAAATCCAGTTCCTACATCTGTCACTTACTAGCTGAATGATGCTGGACGTTCTCTTCCACCGTTCTGGACCTCTGATTTCTCAAAACACAAGCAAGAAGTGATCTCTACCTCATACTTGATGTGTATTCAATGAGATAAACAAAGAAAATACAGCCCAGTATCTGGGACACAAGTACACCATGAGTAGTAGTTTCCATCCCTTTTTAAAGAAGGGCTAATGTTGGGGTTTCTGGGTGGCTCAGTCTGTTGAGCCTCCCACTTTTGATTTCAGCTCCGGTCATGAACCCAGGGCCATGGGATCGGGCCTCATGTCGGGCTCCACTCTGAGCACAGAGCCTGCTTAACATTCTCTCTCTCCCTCTGCCCCTCTCCCCCATATGCACCCTCTCACAAACAAACAAACAAACAAACAAACAATCAAATAAAAAAATCGCCTCGGTAGCCAAGATTGAAGTTAGGAGCCCAAAAGGGAGACTATTGACTGCAAAGTCTTCCCCATGGTCCTAGTCCTGAGGAGGGATATTCAAGGGCAGCATTCACATCTCCTTTCACAAGGTCACAAAGGAAGACAAGGCTTTTGTAAATCTCAGACTGTCTACTTACTCTGCTCTCACAGATTTTAGATTCTGGCTCTAGAGGTGATTGACAAAAAGTAACTCAAAGAGGCACATGGAATGATTTGTCTTTCTTTCAGCTGACATCTCTGCTCCAGAGCTCATCACAGTATAAATGATATTGCCAGAGTGCCAGTGTCTTCTCCAGGAGGAAGCCTGTTCTGACTCCACCACCAACCTGCTCTCTTCTTACTCAGCAACCATTGTTAACGACCTGTTTACTCAACCTCCCCCCCCCACCCGCTACACGGTAAGTTCCACGAGGCAAAAAGACTGTCATGTAAGTCATTATATGCCAAATACCTGACTCACAGTGGGCATTCACTTACCATGGAATGAAACATCCCACACAACCAGGGTTTTACTGACTTCAGTGACAGCTCTTGAAATTAGCAGGGAAATGATACAGGATGTGAAAGTATGTTTAGACATATACTTGAAATTCTGCTCTGCAGCCCAGAGTATCTGTTGTGAGAGCAGCATATTGAAAAAAAAAAAAATTCACATATCTATCACGAGGTGTCTGAATGAATAAAGCATAGTTAATTTGCACAGTGAAATACTATGCAGTTATAATAAATACCACACAACACCTTTCTAAACTGATTTATGATATGTCCCAGGAAGCACTGTAAAGTGACAAGATCAAGGCACCGAGGTGCAAAGACTATGCTACATTTTGTGCAAGAATAAAGAAGAAATAGAAATACACACAGGAAGGATAAACCAATATAAATGGTGACCTAGATAAGATGGGTAAGAAGAGGGTGAATACAATAGGAGAGAGAGTAAGACATCTTTGGTCAACCATCTTATATATAATATAAATATAAAAATATATTCATATGTTATGTAAATATACAAGTACAAGTACATATAAATATGTATATTTAGATTTTGTAACATGCAAATATTTTGCATAATAAAAATATAGGATTAAATCAAAAGGATAAAAAGAGGGAAAACCTAAAATTGAACATTAAGCAGAAACAAAAAGCCTCCCTGTATATTAAACAGACAAAATAATCACAAATAAGGAAATATTAATTCAAGTAACTTTTCAATGAGGTATTCTGTCTAGCTATACCCCCTTGGTAAAATATATTTTGAGAAAAAAAATTAAAATTCAGGAAATGCTACACTTTATTTTGTTATTGGTAGTGAATGGCTGATGTGACTCTGAATCTATTTTGTGTATATTGTCAGGTAGAACAAATGAATAAATATATTGGTATTGTTGAGACAGGTTCTCACTGTGAGAGAAGAGAGATCCATATAGAAGAGAGAACGATGAGGGAAAATCTAATGGTGCTGTATTTGCATTGCCTATAACCATAAGAAATCATAATTTAAACACAAGTGTGCACATGTGCACACACACACACACACACACACACCAACGCACATTTTCTAGTTCGGTCCACTGAAATAGACTAGAAGTAATAAGAAAACCTAACACGTATATCCTAATTTTTAAATACCATTTGCTACAAAAAAGGAGCAATGTTTTTTGTTTTTTTGTTTTTTTGTTTTGTTTTTTTTTTTTTTTGTTTTGTTTTTGAGAAAAAAGTGAGTCTGGGTCTAGGTGGGGTAAGTTCAAGGGAATATCTGGTGCTAGAAACAAGGAAGTACTCCAAGATTAATGGAGGCAGGTAACAAAGCTATAGGAGCAGAATTAGCCGGAGTATGACTAGCTACATTTGGGGAAATTGGAACACAAATAACATCATGATAATGGTAACAACATTTTAAAATGAAATAATTTATGAGTCTAGATGAGTCTAGAGTGACATAAGAGAGGTGGAGGCAGGGCAAGGAATAAAAAGCTATTCTGAAAAAAAAAAAAAGCTCTTCTGTAGAGAAGAGTCCAGAATGACAGCTGAAAATGCAGAAGGAATTATAGGATTAGTAAAACAACATTTTACAAATTCCAGTGTGATAACATATGGGTCAGGGTCATTCCCGGATTGGGAGGATACGTTGAGGAAGAAGATATTCACACAGCATCTGCATATAACCCCACAGACAACTCACTGAGTATAAATCACCTTCACAGTGCAGAGATCTGGCGGGAGTGTGTTAGCCAGTGTTGGGGCTGAATTGCCCCAATAACATCATGTACCTATTAATGAGATGCACTGAAGAGGACAGACATCACCCATGAGGTTTTCTTGCCAAAGCATTCCAACGATAAAGAAATTATCAGAAAAAAAATCTAAAAAAAATATGGAATATTTTTCTTAACAACTGGCTAGTACACTTCACAAAAAGTTAATGTAATGAAAGCCATACAGAAGAGATGGGTTGGGGGAAGGGAGTTTCTAGTTAAAACGGACTAAAAGGATATGACCATCAAATTTAAACATGTGGACACTGCTTGAATCCTGAAGAGAAATACAAAACCAGATAACACTGTACGGACAAGACTGACTCTACATTGAACAGTTTTGATTGGAGTAATGTTTATGTTCTTATGTACAATATTAATTAGTATTGAGGTTATGTAGGATAATACCTTTGTTCTTAAAGATATAAACTGAAGTCTTTAGGTTTCAAAGATCAGTATGTTGACAACTTACTTTCAAATAGTTCACAAAAAAAGAAGAAGCATTTTTTTAAGTTTATTTATTTTGAGAGAAAGGACACGAGCAGGGTAGGGAGAGAGAGAAATGGGGAGAAAGAATCCCAAGGAGGCTCCACATTGTCAGCACAGAGCCTGATGTGGAGCGTGATCCCATGAACCTTGAGATCATAACCTGAGCTGAAATCAAGAGTCGGATGCTGAACCAACTGAGCCACCCAGGTGCCCCAAGAAGCATTTTATACCAGGAGGAAGGGATGTGGGCGAGGGAGGGGAGAGAGAGAGAGAGAGAGAGAGAGAGAGAGAGAGAGAGAAGTGAAGGTCACACAAATGAGCAAGTATGGCAGAATTTTAACACTTGGAAAAGTTGGGTGAAAGGCGTATGGGTGTTCATTTTAGTGTTCTTTCAACTTTTCTGTAAGTTTGAACATTTTAGAATAAACACTTTGGGGAGGAAAAGATAATGCTTTGTGCAGCACTACCCCTGTAGTAAGTGTTCCAAGCTATTCCACTGTGCTCTGAAAATTCTTGTGCATGTGCCCTTATACCAACACACACATGGCTGAGGACTAATTATCCAAATAATTATCAAGTGGCAAAAATTAGTATCAAACTCAACCGTTCATACATGGTAGCTCATCCATTCTCAAGTGCATATTTATTAATAAATATTAATTAATTTTCATGAGTGCTTTCAGTATATCAGGTGTTGTGTGCTTGTAAAAGTAATTAGTTATTATTTTCATTACTGCATCCCCAGAAACCAGAGTCAAGGTTGCTGATGATAGAGTAGTAAAAATAAGTAACAATTATCATGTATTAGGTATATAATGCCAGGCACTTTTTTTTCTTCTTCTTTCTCTTCATGATCTCATATAAACTTCATAACCACCTTAAAAAATAGGTTCTATTATTCATTACAGAGAGGAAACTCAGGAACAGGGAAGCTGAGTAACTTAACAACATCACCTAAATCGACAAAACTAAGAAGTATCAGTGGTTGGATTCAAACCAAGCCCAAGCTCTTTACGACCACGCTAGATTTGGTGTATGTTAGTCTATTACATGCATTGAAGGTGGAGTCATGAGAATTGTTATAGGCCAAGAAGCTTCATAAGAGAAAGAGAGGAGAGCCTGGTCTAAAGAAGGAGGTGAGGGAATGGTATTCCAGAAGAACAGAACCAGGTATAAGACCCAAGACCTGAGGTCTGGACAGAACATTCAGAGCTGGCACTGTTAAACCCATGTGGAAATGTCCCCCAGGCCACTAACCAGCCAATGTCTTTTGCCAGCTTCTTTCTGCAAATACATGTAACATATCCAATTGCTTGCCTACTGACAGCACAAGGCTGACTGGTGCTCTCGTGACTCAAGAAGGAGGAACAAGGCTCCCAGACAAACGGACCCTCTGCTTCCCCTACTTCACAGAGCGTAGAATCACAAGCTGCTAGCACATCCTGGCTGTTTTACAGTTTGGAATGTCTAGACTGACTTTGATTCATGATCTCTCCCTGGAATCCTGGGCTCAGAGCAAAAGTGAACAAAAGAAAGCAAGCGTTTGGGGAGGCACCTTTGACTGACACTTGTTATTTCACTCTTCCAGACAAGGAAAGTGTCCTGCCCAATGGTGGCACTGCATCAGCATTCACAGGTGAGCCAGGAGCCCTCAAAAAAGGCCAAGGGCTCTTGGGTACCTGCTCATTACATCCCCACATCCAGGACCCTGCTGCTCTCAACAGGATTGATTTTCCTCTTTTTGCCCTCTCTGTCCAGCCCAGGGACACCTATCTTTCAAGGTCAAACCCAAGCCCTACTTGTCCCGGGAAGCCTTTCTTGATTGCTCCTCTCTCTGAATTCCTTTGGCGTCTAGATCCTGCTATGATGGCAGTACTTGTTGATAATGACTTCTATTTTAGAAGCTCTTAGACACTGTCACAGATTGTACTGAGTTTATATGCACAATGCTCATTTACTTTTATGCAATGTACACATCAGCACACTGAGGTAAGGGTAACTGATCATCCCTATTATACAGATGAGGAAATTGAGTCTCATAGAAGTTAATGTGCCCGGAATACCATGGCTGTCAAGTACCTACAAGATAAGCACATGACTTAAATAGAATGGCCTAGATAAAAGTGCTTTAAGAGCTAGAAGTTAAATATGAGATCCTTGGACATTGAGGTTAGTGGTTCACAGTGGATTGTACAGCACTAAGTACCAGGCAGCCTCAGTAAACACTGGTTGACCGGACTGTGCCCTGATCCTC
The DNA here is from genome assembly GCF_023721935.1 of Panthera uncia. NCBI lineage: Eukaryota > Metazoa > Chordata > Mammalia > Carnivora > Felidae > Panthera > Panthera uncia. The sequence goes on along the minus strand of NW_026057584.1, from coordinate 105,717,196 downwards.
ACAGCACTAAAAGGAAAGAATCACCAGGTATCTGCAATAAAAATGTGTTGTGAAAGGTCCACCAGGAAGGTGTCAGGATAGGCTCTGTGTTCAGATCTTAAGAAGAACTACTCTTTTAGTTACTGACCAGGCCCCTCCTAGAAGTGGGGGATGAATACGGAAGGGGACATGTTAAGAGTAAAGCACTATGCTAATCACCTTGTAAAGATATTTCCCAAAGTCTGATATCTTCAGGTATTTGTTAAAAATGCTATTTCCGGGGTGTCCAGATGACTCAGTTGACTGAACATCCAACTCTTGATTTCAGCTCATGTTGTGATCTCATGGGGTTTGTGAGATGGAGCCCTGCACTGACGGTGTAGAGCCTGCTTGGGATTTTCTCTCTCTCCTTCTGCCCCTCTCCCCTGCTTGTGCTCTCTTTCTCTCTGTCACTCTAAAAAATAAAATAATAAAATAAAATAAAATAAAATAAAGCAGTGTGTGAGTTTGTAAGGGAGGGTGTGTGACTGAACGAATAAGCAAATAAATGAATGAAAGTCACATTGCAATCACCCTCCCCATCTTTTGTCCTGAGCCTTCTGTTCTCATCCACGTGGTCAGAGTCAACTGGCCATGCTAAATGGGTGTGTGAAAGGAATTTCTCTAAGTGCTTGTTAAAATTCTTGGCAATTCAAAGGTGACAATGCTTTAATTTCAGGGTAATGCTACAGCTTTATGACTTAGTAGTTTTATTTAATGGCCCAATTTAGCAGGAGATTATGCCGTCTGCCACTGGCCCAGAGAGACCACTTTAAAGCTCTCGCCTTGGACACAAGCAGATCTGCTCCCTGGCTTCGTCTAAGAGACCAGCCTTCCGGAAGCCCTAGGACCCCTCTGAAGTCGCCACACCTTGGTGGACAACATAAGATATCAAACAGGGACAGAGACACTTACAAAAAGTTTCCTTCCTCTAAGCCGTGGAACTGCCATGTTTCATCAGCTGAAAACAGTCCTTCGGAAAACACTTAATTTATAAAAAGCAAACTGTCCCTCTGAAATATAAGCAACAATGCAACTATTATTCCAACTGATTAAACCGCTAGTGAGCCACGGCATATATGTCACTCATGAGTGAGCCTGAGTGGACACATTTCCAAGGAAAGGGGAAAGAAGAGGAGAAAGTCCTATGTTTCCTCCACCACCTGCTCGGTGTCAGTCACTCTCTGACATTCTCTAAATGTTAACTCATTTAACGGAGTACACACCAATCACAGAAAGCTATTATCATCACCCTTCATATACAGAGAGGGGAAGAGAGATACAAAGAATGAGGGCCTTGCGCATGGTCCCAAGACAATAAGTATAACAGATATTAATTATAATAATCTGAAGGATGTAAGAAGCACCAGGAATTGTTGTAAGCTTTCAATTAATGCATATGAATGCACATACCCTCATAGCCATGCCCTTCAAGATTGGCAGTCATGAATAAGGAGCTTGGGATTTGCACAGGTAGAAGGGGACAGGGATGGGAAGCGACGGTCAGACCTGTGCTTTCACAAGATCCCTCTAGCTGTTGTGTGAATTATGAATCAGACTGGGGAAGGCTGAGGACATGGGTGGTTTTATTTATTTATTTTGAGAGAGAGAGAGAAGCAAAGAGAAAGAGGGAGACAGAGAATCACAAGCAGGCTACGTAACATGATGAGCTGAGTCGAAAACAAGAGTCAGATACTTTACTGACTGAGCCACCCAGGCACCCGTGTGTGTGTGTGTGTGCATGTGTGCGTGTGTGTGTGTGTGTGTGTACAACAAGGACATGAGATTATAAACTTTGTGGACTTGAGAAACCATATCATTCTTCTTAAAAGCTTATTTATATATTTTGAGAGAGAGAGAGAGCGCGCAGGGGAAGGGCAGAGAGAGGAGAGAGAGAATCCCAAGCAGGCTCCACTGTGTCAGAGCAGAGTCTGACACGGGGCTTGATTTCACAAACCGTGAGACCATGACCTGGGCTGAAATCAAGAGCTGGCCATTTAACCTACTGAGCCAGCCAGGCACCGCTGGGGGAACATATCTTAATCATTTCTATATCCTCAGTGCCTGGCCCAGAGCAGACAAGCAATGCGTAGTGATTCAAAGTCCTAGAGGAGAGTGTACGTCCCAGGCCTTGGGACCCTCTGGTAAGACACACAGCACACCTAGCAGGAACAGCTTTAAGTCTGCTGGCTATACTTGGCATCTTGTTTCTGTAACTTGCTAGCCTCATTAACGTATTTGCAAAGCAAAACCAATTCCAGTTACTTTCCAGTATTGCATCTGGAACTAGCCCAGTAGCTAGCAGATATTCAGCACAACTGTATGAAGTCTGTAATCGAATGACAATTTTTTTGGCAACTGTATTTCTGTAATGACGGCTATCTAACTTATGATGAGAGACAAGCTTGAGAACCTGAGCCTCAATTGTTCCTGTAGACGACTTTGGCAGGGAAGTTAATACTTCCTTTTTTTGTTGTGTGTGTGTGTGTGTGCCTGTGTGTGTATGTGTGTGTAAGAAGTGGAGTGTTTGGGGTAGAAGCCTGAAGGGGAATGCCAATAGGAGGCACGAGGACAGAACTTTATTATAGATGGGCAAGTCATCAACAACTAAATTTTACCTCTCTTTCATGTAAAATCCAGCTGCTGAAAATTACCAATGTACTAAGCAAATCAGGGAGAGATAAATGTGCCATAAGTTGGTTCTGTACAATGTCATAGGTAACTCTTATTTCCTAATTTCCTATATACTTACAGACCTTTGTACAGTCCATACACAAACCGTAAACTCGCTGGCATTGCTCTAACTTCAAAGCGATGCCAAGAACTGTTAGACCTAACTGAATGGATGCATTTCTTTCTTTTTGTCAACAGTCTGGATGATAATCTATTACCTGCAATCACAGTGCACAATTATGTGCAGGAATATTAGAGAGACCTCAATTGCAGCTTCTCTACCTACTCCATTATGCATGCTTTGATGAGTTTTAATGAAAACAGATCCTGCTGCCAAAGAAGGGAGAAACAGAGCATCATAATAATGAGAGTGATAAGACATGGCGACTTGTAAGGTGGTTTGCAAATGGATTATGAGCTGTTTGAGAATGAAAAACAAGTTTTGCTTTAGAGATTTGACTAAACATTCCTTGTAAATTCCTTGCAATGGCTGATGATTGCCGTGCAGGTCTAGATACATGAAATTGGTATTGTATTCATCAAGAGAGAAAACCAATGCGTCTTTGTTACTGGTTTTAAACAAACAATTTTGCATATCCGTATACAATTGTACTGTACAAAGGAAAAACTGTGTGTGCCTGGGAAACATCTTTTAACATGTTGACAAGGTATCCTGTTAACATTAAACATGGCACAATGGAAGCTACATAGAATGAGTGTAAATGTCAAGTTCTAAAGAAAGTCTTGTTGGAATGCCTCACCTTTCTAGTTCTGCTTTATCAATACTAGAAGCTTCCCCTCAGAAATGCTACCTCCAGGTTTCTTGAGCCTCAGAAATCTCATGACTCCTGCAGAGAGCAGCACAGACTTTATCGCTGGCAAGGGTGCACACCTATCTTTTACAGCTAGTAGGAGTATACAGATACCATCTATAATAGGACAGCAGTGAGGGAGAATGAGGGCATGATTAATAATTACACCAGGGTATTTGGTTACCCTATTTCATGACCATCTACTTTTTGAAACTAGGAAGTTCTCATATATATTATAATCCTCAAATGAACCTTTGAAGGCAGCCATTTTTTATTATCTCCATTTTACTGATAGGGAAACCAAGGTCCAGAAATGCTAACTGACTTGTCCAAGGTCACACAGCTGGAATATGCTGGCACTAGAATTTAAATTCCAATGTGACTCCAACACATGTGCTACTCCCACTGGTCATTTCCGTATTTGAAGATAAGGAGGGATTTGGGGAAGGCTATCAATGGGAGGTCTTGGAGGCAATGGGGAACAGTTGGGCACAGGTACTCTTGGATTTGTAGAAGATGTTCCACATGGTAGAAATGAGTCAAGCCCACTTAAATCAGACATTGAGTCAGTATCCACAGTTCCAGACTGCTATTGATTTAATAGGACAGGACCTTAATCTAAGATAAATTAGGGGAAGTGGGAAAGCAAAAAGAGAAAAGGTCGAAATTAATCTTTAATTTGGCTGCAATTTCTCAGAGTTCCATTTACAATGAGCTCATTGGAGCATGCACAAAGTAGAACCTGGATTCATCATACTCTGTCCCTCATTTTCCATTAAGGAGCTCACAGATCCATAGGAACACACAAGTAAACACTGGTGTTTATGATGCAGTATGGTTGGCATCAGGATGGAAATACAAAGAAATGAGAGGAGAACACAGAGTGAGAGCACCCAAAATACAGGTACTTCAAGTCCAGTTGTCCAGAGAAACAGAGCCAATAGAATACGAGTATTAATATCTACTTATATCTATATCTAAGCCTATCATCTATCAACCAATTAATCAATTTTAAGGAATTGGCTCACAAGATCATGGAGGCTTTCTTTGTAAGTTCAATGTCTGCAGGGTAAACCAGAAGGTTGGAGACTCAGCAAAGAGTTGCAGTTGGAGTCTGATGGCCATCTGCTGGCACAGTTTCTTTTTGTTTGTTGGAAGTCAGTCTCTGTTCTACTTAGGCCTTGAACTAATCAGATGAGGTCCATCCACATTTTGGTGGGTAATCTGTCTTATTCACAGATCACTGATTAAAATCTTAAACTCATCTAAAAAAAAACACTCTAACAGAAATGTTAATGATAATTACTGACCAAATATCTGGACACTACGATCTAACCAAGCTGAAACATAAAACTAACCATTGCCCTGAGGGAAGAAGGAAACATCTGAGAAGCCTCCTTCTCCTATCTTCCAACCCCAAGTTCTTGTACAGATTCCTCAGATGTTCACTGATTTCAACTGCTTTCTGTGCCCTTCTCTTTCTCCATTCCTATCTTCTCCTTTGTACTGATCCCAGTGCCCAGAACTCTCTCACTTCCTGATGGCTTCTAACCCGCCCTGCAAGCCCACCTTACATGCATTTTCATCCAGTAAACTAGTTCTGAGTCTGCCTAGATTACCTGTTGTGTTAAATGCCCTCCTACATACTTGCCCAATTAGACTGAGACAGCCAAGCATGATCACAAACTTCACATCATTGGCTAAAATTACCCACATTCAGGCCAGGAAAAGTTTAACACCAGGTAGGTAGTGGCATGGGGCCCAGGTCTCCTTTTTAACCAAACATTACATTTTAGTATGCCATGGTTTCTCTTGGTGTTCTATGTGTCCTTCAGTAATTCACCAACTGAGTGACTTAGCAACTTTTAGTCGATTACTTCTGTCTCTTGTTCAGGGTGTGCTTCTTTCATTCATCTTAACCTCACTCCCATTCGGCCCACAAAGGGAGGTCCTATCTGCTTCAGGTTGGAATCTATTGAACAAATCCATGTTTCATATATTTGCATGCTTTGTGGGTTTCACTGACAGCCCTCTGCCTCACGGCCATCCTTGATCCTTGACGAATTCTAATCATTTGTTTCCCCAACCTTCTTTACACAGTTCCTTAAACAGGCGACTATGGGTATTTTCCATTTGCCCTGCCAATACACCCTCTCTCCTTCTGCTGCCTTCTCTGTGCCCAGGAAGGCTGCTGAAAAACATTACATCAGCAAGCGCTCTTGCCTTCTGAATTCTAGCTGGGTTGTCCGTGGAGACATGGGAAACAGACTGGTAGGACCAAGGGGAGATCGAGGCCATTCCCCAAGCTCTTTGCTGGCTATTCCCACACAAGAGGCCATAGTTCTTTCAACCTCTCCATATGCTGCTCTCCTTCCTACTCTGGCAACTCTCCCTCCCTTCACCTCCCTGGGCCTGAGGGTGGGAACAGCCCCTCTGTTACTAGCTCTGTTCTGTGGTCCCCTTCCCATAATTGCCTTTTGTAGGCTCACACCTTTGTAAACAGTCCCTAATCTGAGCAAGCCCTCTGAGAGATCCACTGTCCTAATAAAGGAACAGTGCTAACACCTACGAATGCTCTGAGGATGACATCCTGTGGCTGGTCTTCAGAAAGTAGTTCATCTTTCACTCAGAGACATTTAACTAGTCTGACATGCTCAGTAACTGTCTATAATAAAACATTCCTTCTTTTCCCCAGAATTGACGCAGTAGATTTCCTCGCTGGGAAACTTTTGTTCAGATTACGGACCTGCAACAGCTTTTGCTTATCCCTGCTCAAGTAAAACTGATCCTTTCCTATTCATGCAATTTGATTAGTTTTTCAGTGTTCTAAACTTGTGACTCATCTTGGTGAGTTTTGTGACCCCCACAAATATGCAGGCTCGAGACCCTTGAACTTTGTTCCTGACATTCATTTGCTCTTCCTGGAAATGCCCTCTTTCGTCTCTGCTTCTAGCCCGTTAGTGCTCCCCCTCCGGGTATCAGAAACATGCATTGCCTGCCTGCCCAAAAACCCTTCCACTCCACAAGAGGCTGGAAGAACACGATACACTTCCTGTCATTATCCTTATATTATAATTTCCACTGTGTCTGCTCCATGACTAACCGGTGAAGGAGACTGAAATGATACCATTAGGAGTAGAATTCTGTCCTCCTGAAATTCTAACCCTCAGCACCTGCGAGCATGACCTCAGTTGGAAATAGGTTCTTTGCAAATGTAATCAACTTAAGATGAGGTCATACTCCATTAGGAGGGGTCCTAATCCAATATGACTGGTATCCTGTTTATAAGAGGATACATGAGAGGAGAAAGTTACCTGTGACTATGTCACACAGAAACAGGGTGACAATTGCTGGGAGGCAGTCACTGAAGGCTGCTGCTACGGGCTAGCAATGCTCAAAGGTTGGGTGAGCCAGCAGAAGCCAGAAGAACCAAGGGAGGATTCTCCCCTACAGGTTTCAGAAGTAGTGTGGCCCTATGGCACCTTGATTTTGGACTTCTAGCCTCCAGAACTGTGACGCATACACTTTTTGGTATTTTTAAGCCACTCAATTTGTTATAGCAGCCAAGAGAAGCTGATGAAGACACTATTTTGTATCCTTGGCAATCTGCACAGTGCCTGAAATGTGCAAATGTACACTAAGCTGAACTGAATGGTAAATCATATATAGAGATGTTAGAAGTAGCCCAAATGTGCATTCCTGCAGAAGCTTCCTCTTTATCTTCCTCATCCATGATTTCACTCAACACTCCATCCAAACAGTGGCCCTTCCTTCTCTCCTACCCACTAGCTCCGTGGTAAACTGGCTTGGAACACAGTATGAGGTACGGCAGGCACAGGATCAAAACGTGTAGAGGTTCAGATACAGTCCACTTTATACATAAATCTAATCATCCCCTTAGGTTACTCCCATACATTGGCATAGTGTCCCTGTGCAGAGATCATGCTGCCATCCAGTGAACGGGGCAGTTACTCTGTGAGCATCTGGGTGGTCATCTCCCCAAGATCACCCTGTCCTAGGTGAGATGCACAGATTTAATCTCCCGGGAGGGGTGAGGCACCACCTTGCCATTAGGAAAGGGAGCTCATGCCCTCCCCTGCCCAGGGTACATTGTAAAGAGAGATGTATTTTGGATTCTAATTTCCTGTTTTCCAAGACTAAAATCTGTCCCTCTTCACTTTCATGACATCTGTTTGCAAGTATCCATAGACTTCTTAGGAGAAACGTCCCCTTTTCGGTTGAACCTCAAATGATCTCTCATGGAATTCTAAATGAGGAAGGCCTGTGAGACCACCTGGCCCCAGATCTTTATTTTAGGATCGCAGACCTTATTTATGGACAAGTAGGCCAGGGACACTCAGCTGACTAGCACAAGGTTCCCTGCCTTCCGGTGTCATTTACACTCTCTGGGTTACCCCAGTAATGCTGCTGAAAAGTGCAGAGAACAGCAACTTTTTGTTTTCAGAAACTGTATCCTAAGCAGAATGAGTCTCCCCTCCACCCTACCCCACCCCTGTTCAGTTCTCTTGGTTCTCGCTGTCCATTTCCTCTCTCCCTTCTCCTGGACCCTCCCTTCTCTGGACCCCTTTGTCACATTTTTACAGGTGTTACAAATCACTCATAGTTAAGAACATTTAACATGTATAAATAAATAAAAAATGTATGTGATCATTATATTTATGTTTTTAGAAATGTCAAATATGAGAATTACAGAATTCAGCTTGTGCCGAGGTTTGCTTTTATTTCTATAGTTCTTTTAGAAAACAAAAACAAAAACAAAAGCAAAACCTCTATGTTTTGCAACTGCACATAACCAAAAACCGTATGTACAAGAATTGCCTGATCAGGGATAATCAAGCCTATCCATTCCCGAACACAACTCTGAGGTCCTGATTCCTTCAGTATCACATCAGCAAAATAGCAACCTTTAAATACAAGTGAAAATTCATCTTTAGCCATTCTTGGACAAAACATCATACAGAAGCCCTGAGAGAAATGTTTCCAATGAGAGGCAGGGAGCTCCATGTAAATGAGACCTATGAATCAATGACACCCTTTGTGTCCCTGAACTCGCATTAGTTTGAAGAGTTTAAAAATTTAAAGCTACACTTAATGTATATATTTTATTTTCAAAATATTTTAATGGCATGGGGCGCCTGGGTGGCTCAGTCGGTTAAGCGTCTGACTTCGGCTCAGGTCATGCATGATCTCATGGTTTGTGGGTTCAAGCCCCGAGTTAGACTCTGTGGTGGCAGCTAAGAGCCTAGAGCCTGCATAGGAATCTTTGTCTCCCTTGCCCTCTGCGCCTCCCCCATTCGTGCTCTGTCTCTCTCTCTCTCAAAAATAAATAAATGTAAAAAAAAAAAATTTCAGGGGCACCTGGGTGGCTCAGTCAGTTAAGCGTCCGACTTCAGCTCAGGTCATGATCTCACACTTCGTGGGTTCAAGCCCCTCATTGGGTCCTGTGCTGACAGCTCAGAGCCTGGAGCCTGCTTTGGATTCTGTGTCTCCCTCCCTCTGCCCCTCCCCTGATCATGCTCTGTCTCTCTCACTCTCAAAAATGAATAAATGTTAAAAAAAAATTAAAAAATAAATTCAAAATATGTAATGACAAAAAGGAAAGTTGATGCTTGATTTTAAAATATATATTTAAAAAACAGATACATTCACAGAAGAAATACACATACACATTCACAGAAAAAAAAATCCCAAGGAAATCCTAACAATAGAGTACCAACAGCAGTCTCTGGGTTGTGGCTGAGGGGTCACTTCAACATTTTCTTGATACGTTGCTTTTCTCCTTAAATTTTCTATAATTAATATTGATTTACTTTATAACAAAAATCGCATCACTGTGTAAAGCAAAACATAAGCAATACAAGTATCCAATTAATGTTTTAGTGATATAAATTATTACTGCACCAGAAGGTTTTGTTTGCTTCCTGAGTCTTGACTATTAACTCCAGTATTTATGACCTCGAGAAAGTCACGAAGTTCTCATCTTCTCTCTCCTTCTATGTAAGACAGAGATAAAAATATCTACCTCGGATTTTTATGGTGAGGAGGGAAAGAGATGGTATTGGTAAGCTCTCAGTTCAGCTCCCGAAGTTGGTCGGAGCTGAGTGACCACACCTGATCTCTCAGCAGCAGGAACCACTCTCCTCGTCCTCACTCTTCAGCTAAATCACTTCCTCCACTTTTTGGTAAAGTGTAGACCAGGGACAACTTGCATCGGAAGCACTTACGGGGCTCAGTAAAAGGGCGTTTACTAATTTCGAATGTCCTCAGCTAGAAAGTCTGTACTCTTAGCAGGAACTGCTGGAGATCCATTTGTTAATTACAATTGGAAAATAACCAAGATCCAGGGAGAAAACTAGCTCCAGGTTAGCACTATAGGTTACCATAACGATGAAAAGAAAACAGTCCCACAGTTTCTAATTATATTATGGGCTAGTTGGGAAGCAGCATACGTGCAGGTTGGAGAGACGCACTAAGTGTTAAGGAAATGCAAGGAAATGCTTCTAAATCCGTGTAAATAGCATCTTCTGCAGAAAAACTTTGGTCGTTTGCATCCAGATGAACAAATTGCAAAGTGCCATAATCACCATTTTTGCAATGGTTTGCTTGCATTTCTACCTGTGATATGCCCGGCATTTCTCCTGATATTCCTGCCTCATAAATGAGAGTGGCTGTATCTAATTTCTCCGCATATCCTCCGTGCCAAGGCCAGTCTGTCGCTACAGAAGGAGCTCAGGGAATGTGCTTGCCTTGTTGCAGGGACGCCTGAGGCCTGACGACTCAATAAGCCTTAATAGCCCCTGCTTTTCTGCTTTATCACATGATTCTGTTGTCATTTCCAAAGGCCAGTGCTCGGAACAAACATACACAACGCGTATGCGCCAATGAGTGACCCTCACGATGGTGAGGGTACTTGCACTGCTGAATTTTTAAGAAACTATTACATCAGGTTTGGGCTTTGTGGAATTATTTTGCAGAATAAGCTAGTGATCATAGATTGTTTCTAAATCTGTGCAATAATTGATTCTTACTATGTCTTTCTGCACTTTAGGAACGAGTGGCTGGGAAAATGCAAGTAATTCACTTTTCTTGTTGGGCACCTACTGGGTAACTAGCCTCGCTGATTCCTCCAATACTCATGATTGTGTCTAACCTTCAACTCTGGGAGGAAGGAACTACTTTGCCCATTTCACTGATGAACAACTGAGCCTCAGAGAGCATACGGGATTCACACCATCCCCGGGGCCAGACATGAATCACACTTCCCCACTTCCTGAGTCAGGGTTCTCTATTGATTTTCAGGTTTGCTTTTGGTTTGTTTAGTTGTTTTTTCCTTTTCTTTCTGCTTTTGAGTTTTAAAAGAGAAAATGTCCTTGGCAGGGTCTACAGAAAATGCTTCCTGGTTAATTCTAGGTTTGGCGGAATGTGATTAAGACCATTAAGTCTTCCTCTCCTATGAAAGATAATCCAGCTGCTAATTGCTATTATTTACTTAAACACCATGCCCCCCACACCTGAGGTTGGCTCTTTAAATTTTTATTTACACAGGTCCCCTTCCAGTGGACTTCCCTGTGCTGTGTACCATCAGGTAGCTCGGTTAAGCCTGAGTGGGGATTCTGCCCCTTACCTGTGATGTTGCAGTACACTTGGAGGGGTCCCAGTGGCCCGCTGCCATCGGAATCGATGTAGAAGAAACCAGCCGTGTTCCCTTGGTGCCTGTATACCTCACAGGATTGCTCGTAGAGGGCTGGAAAGACACAAAGACAGCAGAGATAAAGCTTTGCTTGGCTCTACACATCACTCTGGAGGGACTGGTACCTCCTACCTATATCTACTTTCAGTGTCGGTTCCTCCCGCTTCTATAGCCTTGATTCCCCACTCCCATCAAGTCCTAACAAACCAGTGTCCCAATACTGATGGAGTTGAGCCTCCATTCACCTGAGCATTTATTCACTTATTCTTCCAAATGGCTCAGAGGTTACTTCCTCCAGAAAGTCTCCCCTTCACTCCTCTGTGGCCCTTTTCTCTGCTGATGTCTGTGCCCCTCCTCTGTGCCCACACAGTGGACTGAGCTAGGATCACCATACACTGTTCTGTCTTCCCCAGTGGTCACAGAAGCTGGAAGGGCCGTGCTGTCTCAGGCTGTGCTCTAGCACCTGGCACAAGGCCACATGCACAGCAGGACTTCAAAAATGTTTGATTAGTGGATGAAAAACTGAATGAATACATACAGTCATGTCTTTTTTTATTAACAAAATAACACTATCTTATTTCTACACAACGAGAGCTCGGCACAGTACCTAAAACACAGAGCAGGTGTCCAGTCAGGTTTAGTCCATTTTGACTTAACAAGCACTCACTAAGTTCCTAAGATGTGTCAACAGCACAGTTGCCATGTGACCACAGACCCTGAATGAGGCAATCAGTCTGTGCCATCAAAAGTGCACAGAGAGAGGCTGTGGCCGTAGCCACAAAGGTGTTTATGCACACAGAGGGAGGCAGGCACGGGGGCCTGGAGATGGGGTACTCGGACCAATATGCAGATAGGAGAAATTTATAAATCTCATTACATCAACATGAATGGACTCGGTGGTGTGTAAAGGAAGCATCTGCCGTCTCATGCATGAGAATGTGGAATGTCGTCTGATGTTTTAGACACGATGGCATAGCTCAGAGCAGCAGGTACATATCCAATTATGTCATCCTTCCACGCTTAACACACTTCAGTGGCTCTCAACAGCTTTAAAGATATAGCACCAACTCCTCACCTTAGCCAGCATGCCCCTGTGACTAATGCCCCATCCCAGAAATACGAAGCTGCATTTTGTCATAATCAAGTGTGAGGGGGTTCTCAGGTAATTCATTACCAATAAAGTTCTAAAGCTTGAGAGGGTGTGACTTTTTATAAATTAGAGTGAATTCAAGGTTATCCTTGTACCCATATAATTCTCTCTTGCAGTCATGCACCCTTTCCAAAGCAGAGGTAAGTGGGGAGTCTAGTTTGCATCGTACACACTGAGCATAACGTACAGCTTATTCGTGTTTGCCCCAACCTAACACACCGGAGTGTGCGACACACGTATGAAAGTCAGCTCTTACGTGAGTTATCCCTTCTGGCCACTCCCACACGTCCAAGATGGCAGTGGTGTCAAAGGAGGTACTGTTTTCCCGTTCAGGGTTAATGCCATGCAGGCAACATACAGAGGTTGCATAGCGGTTAAGAACAGGAGCCCTGGAATCGAATTGGGTGGTTTTGCATTACAGGGCTACCACTTAGACTTACATACTTAACGTTTACCACTTACTGGGAGAAGCCACTTCTCCTGTGGTAGGCAACCTTGACGATAACTCATCTTATCCACACCCTTAGCTTTCATGTCTTGTTCCTGATTTCATGCCCTCCCCTTAAGTGTGGGCTGGACTTACAGATGTGCCTCTAACAGAATGTGACAGAGGTAGCATCTGTCATTACCAAGACTAGACTTAAAAAGGCAGTGGTCTCCATCTTGGGTGTTCTGGGATCGCTCGCTGTCAGGGAAGTCCACTGCTGTGTCCCGTGGCCACCCTGGAAAGAGGACCCCCGGAGTGAGCTTGGAGGCTTTGGGCATGCCATGTGAGTAAGCCCTGAAACAGATCTCCACAAACACAAGATGACTGCAGCACTGGCTGACATCTTAATTGCAGCCCTGTGAGAGACTGAGCGAGAACCACCCAGAGAAGCCCAAGGGCCCAGGGAAACTATGAGGTAATAATGTTTGCTGTTTCCAGATGCCAAATTTTGTTATAATTCATTACACAGCAGTAGATGGCTAACAAACTCCCAAAGCATTAATTTTCTCATGGAGCTACAGGTATAAGAAAGAACCTGCCTCATACAACTAGTAAGGATTCGAAGAGATACTCATAACATAACCACAAGGCTTGTTAGGCAAAACCAACGTCTTGCCTCCCTTCTGCGCAGAGATGATGACTTTCTAAAAAACATTTTTTTACACGTTTATTTATTTTTGAGAGACAGAGAGAGACAGAGTGTGAGCAGGGGAGGGGCCGAGAGAGAGGGAGACAGAATCCCAAGCAGGCTCCAGGCTCTGAGCTGTCAGCATAGAGCCTGATGGGGAGATCAAACCCACAAACCGTGAGATCACGACCAGAGCCGAAGTCAGACGCTTAACAGACTGAGCTACCCAGGCGCCACCAGAGATGATGATTTTTAATTCTTCGTCCAATATTTTGATATTGACTATTTTATCTCTGGATAGCACATTTAAATTGATGCTGCTTGATTTGTTTTTCATTTTTACAGGCTATTTATTCACTTACCAATATAAAAGATAAGAATTAGGCTTTTTCTTTTTTTTTAAGAATTAAAAAAAATTTTTTTTTAATTTATTTTTGGAAGACAGAGAGAGACAGAAAACCAGTGGGGGAGGGGCAGAGAGAGAGACACACATAGAATCCGAAGCAGGTTCCAGGCTCCGAGCTGTCAGCACAGAGCCGGACGCAGAGCTCCAACCCACAAACCATGAGATCGTGACCTAAGCTGAAGTCGGATGCTCAACCGACTGAGCCACCCAGGTGCCCCAGAATTAGCTTTTTCGTCACACCCATATTCAAACACCTTTCCATCCCCCAAATTTCCAATACAGTTGTATTGTAATTTTAGTTAGATCGATGGATACTGTTTGCAATGACATGACAACATACATCCATTCACATATAGCAAATCTTATAATGTGATTAATTCTCCTTTGCTGAAACCAATGTAACTTGTTGAGATTAATAATTGCCTTATTCTCTCATTTGCCTACTTGTCTATGTATCTGTCACCAATTTAACTCCTAATTCACTAACAAATCTCTAAAATGACTCCCAGTATAATCACGTAACAACTAATATAAATGGATACCTAAGGGGAGAGAAAGAAAGAATGGGGACAGAGCTGAAAGCTAGAACTTTCTGGACACTTACAGTTTTAATTTTGAAACAATACAAATATTTTAAATAATTTTTGAAAATTAAATATAAAAAAGGAAAAAGAGCAATTACTAAACATTTAAAGGAAATTTATTTTTTATATAATTTATTGTCACATTGGTTTCCATATTACACCCAGTGCTCATCCCAACAGATACCCTCCTCAATGCCCATCACCCACTTTCCCCTCTCCCCGACCCCCCATTAACCCTCAGTTTTTTCTCAGTATTTAAGAGTCTCTTATGGTTTGCCTACTTCCCTCTCTGTAACTTTTTTCCCCCTTTCCACTCCCCCCTGGTCTTCTGTTAAGTTTCTCAGGATCCACATGAGTGAAAACATGTGGTATCTGTCTTTCTCTGCCTGACTTATTTCACTTAGCATAACACTCTCCAGTTCCATCCACATTGCTACAAAAGGCATTTCATTCTTTCTCATTGCCACGTAGTATTCCACTGTGTATATAAACCACAATTTCTTTATCCATTCATCAGGTGATGGACATTTAGGCTCTTTCTATAATTGGGCTATTGCTGAAAGTGCTGCTGTAAACATTGGGGTACATGTGCCCCTATGCATCAGCACTCCTGCATCCCTTGAGTAAATTCCTAGCAGTGCTATTGCTGGGTCATAGGGTAGGTCTATTTTTAATTTTTTGAGGAACCTCCACACTGTTTTCCAGAGCAGCTGCACCAGTTTGCATTCTGGTGCAGCTGCTCTGAAAAACAGTGTAAAGGAAATTTAAACAAATTCACTAAAAATTGTTTCAAGTAATACTGACATTAAGTAGTTTCTTTGTAACTTTTCATTACAGAAAGTTTGAAATTAATGTAAAGAATACAGAGTAATTGGGGTGCCTGGGTGGCCCAGTTGGTTGGGCATCCAACTTTGGCTCAGGTCATGATCTCATAGCTGGTGGGTTCAAGCTCTGTGTCGGGCTCTGTGTTGACAGCTGAGAGCCTGGAACCTATTTCAGATTCTGTGTCTGCCCCTCCCCTGCTTGTGTTCTGTCTCTCTCACTTTCAAAAATAAGTAAAACATTTTTTAAAAATTAAAAAAAAAATAGAATTGATGCTGGTTTAAGCAGGTATCCAGGTGCAAAAGAATGAAGTGGGACCCCACTTCATATCACATACAAAAATTAACTCAAAATGGATCAAGACCAAATTGTAAAAACTAAAACTATAAACTCTAAGAAGAAAACATAGGTGTACATCTTTATTACCTTGGATGTGGCAATGCATTCTTAGATAGGACATCGAAAGCACAGGCAACAAAAGAAAAAATACATAAACTGAACATCAAAATGTAAAACTTTCATGCTTCAAAGGACATCAAGAAAGTGAAAAGATAACCCATAAAATGAGAGAAAATATTTGTAAATCATGTATCTAATAGGAGACATATTCAGAATACGTAAAACACTCTTAAAGTTCAACAATAAAAAGACAAATACCCCAATTTAAAAATAGACAAAAGAGGGACACCTGGGTGGCTCAGTTGGTTAAGAGGCTGACTTCAGCTCAAGTCATGATTTCACAGACTGTGGGTTCCAGCCCCGCATCAGGCTCTGTGCTGGCAGCTTGGAGCTTGGAGCCTACTTCAGATTCTGTGCCTACCTCTCTCTCTCTTCCCCTTCCCTGCTCACACTCTATCTCTATCTCTTAAAAATAAATAAATCTTAAAAAAAATTTAAGAATACAGAGTAATAAAATGAACCTGATATCACCCATTATTACATTTGGTTAATCTTGCTTCATCAATATTCTCAGTATATCAGTTATCCATTGCCACATAAAAAAACACTCCAAAACTGACTTAAAATGATAATCATTCCATGATTCTACAGATCAGGGCTCATCTGGAAAAGTTCCTGGCCAGGCTCAGGATGTCTTGTGAGGGTTCTCCAGGCATCTGCACTTAGCTTCTGGGTCAGCACGGCTTTCTGGGGTGCTTTGATCTCTCATACTCTCACAGACAAATTCCCCTGGTAAAGGCTCCAAGATCAACAAGATGGCAAGCAACTGTCAGGCCTTTGACTGCATGTTTGCTGATGCAACTTTGACCAAAGCAGATCACTTAGTGAAACAAAATCCAAATAAAGCATCCCAAGGACCTAAAAGGAAAAGGAGCTATAGAAGTGGACGGTATCCATGTTTGACTTCCTGAAAAAGAATCACATGGATCTGTAATGGGAGTATTAAAAAGCCCTTTTATTTTACTAAGGCATTGTGATGTGGGGGCTGTTTACCACTGTAGTTAGCCTACCATTCCTAATATACTTTCTCTGTAAACTTTGATTCAGTTACAGGGAGATACCTGAGGGCAAAGCCTGGAAACGAGCATTCCCACTTATAAATACTACAAATAACTCATAAAACACAAGGACTTTGCCCCAAAACACATCAATTGGTATGTTGCTGATCTTACTTTACCATTCTTTCTTGATTTCTCAGTGGGAATGCTTTATAAAAATGAAACATCCCTCATTAATTATTAGGTTTCCTTAACCAAAAAATAGACTGTAGGAAAAAAGCAAGAGTGATATTTCATGCTTCCTCTTTAATTCATCAGTATCAAAAGGCTGAATTTGTCCTCTAGTATCCTCCAAAAGTGACCAATAAAACTATTTTTAGCTTTATTATCAATTCACAAATTTAAGCATATTGAAAACGGTAATTTGATGAGTCGGAAACAGTAGGATATACCAATCAAAGGAAAATAACAAAAATCTTAAAATATATTAAAAAGCCTTCTTATTAAATAACATTGGTATTGATTTATTAAACTATTGTATCTGTCAAGAAAAGTTAATGGCACATTATGTTGTTAATAACATCAGAAACTAAAACTTTGCCATAAAAATTAAAAATATAAAATGTAAAAAATATGTAATTCTGAATTCTGAATTTGAGTTGGTGGTATCAGTATAAACTCATTATTTAATTGTTTTGATTATGTATTTCCACATTTGGACCACTGAATACTTTCTTACTAAAAGGAAGAAGGGTTTTACTGAGTTTATGTTTGGAACAGGATGAGACTGGAATGCCTCCTTTACCTGAAAACATAAAAGCTAGCAAAAATTAAAATACGTCAAAAATGCCCCAAGACCCAATTTGATGGAAGCATGTGAGCATCAAAAAGACTCATAACTGAATTTATAGATTTAAATATATACAATCTACTAGTTTTTTAATCTATCTATCATCTATCTACCTACCTACCTATCTGTCATTGATCTATCTATTTAAGTCCATTGGTCACCTCTCGAGGATGCTAGAGAATAAAGTCCTATTCTTTGGAAAGAGAAAAGATCATATCCTACCTTTCTTGCATATAATATATTTGATGGTAACTTAATATTCCACAAAAAATATAAGTTGATAGAGAACTTTTTAGTGGATAGATTAAATTAACAATACCCAAACCTGGATCAATCTCAACATCCCCAAAAGTGATTATCAAGGTGTCTCTAATGTGATATAATATGAAATACACAGCACTAGATAAGACTTGCCAAAAATCCGAAGCTAATCTAATCAAGCCCTTAGATTTGAATGCTAATTTACAGAAAGAAGTAAAGAAACATTCTCACCCACACTCTAAGGATGTAATTAGATAAATCCAGAATGTGGGAACATATGATTCAGTTTCTTCAAAAAATAAATAGTGAAAAAGAGATATGATGCAGGAGACATACCAATCAAACACTGCGTGTGGACTTAAGAAAAGGACAATCAGAAAAAGTAAAACCAAATTTGGCATCAGATGGTATGAAGAAAGCATTTTTAATTATGTTGGGTATGATAATGGTAGTATGGCTTTGTTTCAAAAGATTAAAAAAGATCTTCTTTGTTACTGATACATACTGGGGTGTTTGTAATGAAATCATCAGTACAAAATTTGTTTTTAAAATGTCCCATCATAAACAAGCTATGGGCACCTGGTTGGCTCAGTTAGTTAAGAGTGTGACTTCAGTTCAGGTCATGATCACATGGTTCATGAGTTCAAGCCCCACATCAGACTCTGTGCTGACAGTTCCAAGCCCGGAGCCTGCTTTGGATTCTGTGTCTCCCTCTCTGCCCCTCTCTGGCTTGCACTCCCTCTCTCTATCTTTATCTCTCTCATTAAACATTAAAAAAATATGAAAAAGCTAGATGCTGCCTGTAAGAGACCTATTTCAGATCTAAAGACACATGCAAATTTGAAGTGAAGGGATGAAAAAGCATTTATCATCCAAATGAAAGTGAAAAGAAAGATGGTGTAGCAATACTTATATTGGACAAAATAGACTTTAAAACAAAGACTGTAACAAGAGACAAAGAAGGACACTATATAATCATAAAGGGAACAATCAAACAAGAAGATATAACAATTGTAAGTATTTATGCACCCAGCATGAAAGCATCCAAATACACAAAGAACTATTAAAGAAAGAAATAGATAGTAATACAAAAATAGTAGGGACTTTAACACCCCACTTATATCAATAGATAGATTATCCAAACAGAAAATCAACAAGGAAACATTGCTTTCAAGGACACATTGGACCAGATGGATCTAACAGATATATTCAGAACATCCCATTCTAAAACAGCAGAATACACACTCTTCTCAAGTATACATGGAACATTCTCCAGAACAGGTAACACATTAGGCCACAAAACAAGTTTCAACAAATTCAAAAATACTGAAGTCGTACCATGAATCTTTTCTATCCACAATGTTATGAAACTAGAAGCTAAGCACAAGAAAAAAATCTGGAAAAAAACACAAATGCATGGAAGTTAAATAACATGTTATTAAAACTATGAATGGATCAACGAAATCAAAGAGGAAATACAAAAAATACATGGAGACTAATGAAAATGAAAACACAATGGTCCAAAATCTTCGGGATGCAGCAAAAGTGGTTCTAAGAGGGAAGTTTATAGCAATGCAGACCTACCTCAAGAAGCAAGAAGAATCTCAAATAAACAACCTAACCTTACACCTAAATGAGCCAAGGGGGAAAAAAAAACCCAAACACATAGAAGGAAGGAAATAATAAAAACTAAAGGAGAAAGAAACAAAATAGAAAATAATTAAAAAAAATAACAGATCAATGATACCAGGAGCTAGTTCTTTGAAAAGATCAACAAAATCAATAAGTCTTTAGATCTATAAAAAGACAGATAAAGACAGAGACAGAGATAGAGGGAGGAATCAAATAAACAAAATCAGAAATGAAAGAGGAGAAATAATAACCAACAACACTGGAATATAAAGGATTATTAGATAATATGAAATATTAGATGACAAAAAACTGAACAACCTAGTAGAAATGGATAAATTACTATAATATATAACTCCCCAAAACTGAATCCCATAGAAAATTTGAACAGACTGGTTACCAGAAATGAAACTGAATCAGTTATCAAAAAACTCCCAACAAAAGTCTAGGAACCGATGGTGGCTTCACAGGCAAATTCTACCTAACATTTAAAGAAGAGTTAATACCTATTCTTTTCAAACTATTCCAAAAATAGAAGAGGAAGAAAGGATTCAAAGTGCATTCTAGGAAGCCAGAATTACCCTGATACCAAAACAGTAAAGACACACACACACACACACACACACACCCCAAACAAACAAAAAAAACTACAGGCCATCGATGCAAAAATCCTCAGCAAAATATTAGCAAACTGAATCCAATAACACATTACAAAAGTCATTCACCATAATCAAGTGAGATTTATTCCTGGGATATAAGGGTGGTTCTATATTTGTAAATCAATCAACATGATAACATCATTTAGCAATAAGAGAAAAGATAAAAAAAACATACGACCATTTCAACAGATGTATAAAAAGCACTTGACAAAGTGTAATATCATTTATAATGGAAAAAAAACCTGAAAAAAGTAGGGTTAGACATAAAGTACCTCAACATGCCAAAGACCATGTATGAAAACCGCACAGTTAACGTCATACTCCATGGGGAAAAACTGAGAACTTTTCTCTAAGATCAGGAAAAAGATAAAAATGTCCACGCTCACCACTTTATTCAACACAGCCACAGGAATCAGTCAAGAAAAATAAATAAAAGACATCTAACTTGGTAACGAAGAACTAAATCTTTCACTATTTGCAGATTATATGATACTATATATAGAAAACTGTAACGATTCTACCAAAAAACTACCAGAACTGATAAATGCATTTCGTAAGGTCACAGGATACAAAATCAATACACAGAAACATGTTGTATTCCTATATACTAATAATGAAGCAGCAGAAAGAGAAATTAAGAAAGCAATCCCATTTACAATTGCACCAAAAATAATAAAACACCTAGGAATAAACTTAAAAGAACATTTGAAAGACCTGCACTATGAAAACTATAAAACACTGATGAAAGAAACTGAAGATGACACAAACAAATGCAAAGATATTCCGTGCTCACAGTCTGGAAGAACAAATATTGTTAAAATATCCACACCACCCAAAGCAATCTACATATTGAATTCAATCCCTACAAAAATGCCAACAGCATTTTTCACAGAACAATGCAATCCTAAAATTTGTAGGAAACCATAAAGGACCCTGAAATAACCAAATCAATCCCGAAAAAGAAGAACAAAACAGGAGGTATCACAATCCCAGATTTCAAGATATATTATAAAGGTGTAGCAATCAAAACAGTATGCAACTGGCAAAAAAATAGGCACATAGATCAATAGAACAGAGAGTGCAGAAATAGACCGTGATTATATGGTTAATTAATCTTTGACAAAGAAGACAGGAATACGCAATGGGAAAATTCTAAGAAATGGTGTTGGAAAAACTGGATAGCTACATGAAAAATAATGAAACTGGACCACTTTCTTACACCTTACACAAAAATGAACTCAAATTGAATTAAGGATCTAAACATGAGAATGAAACCATACAAATCCTAGAAGAGAGCACAGGCAGTAATTTCTCTGAGATGGACTGTAGCAACATTTTTCTGTGTGTTTCCTGAGGCAAAGGAAACAAAAGCAAAAAATAAACTAAAAGAACCGAATCAAAATAAAGAGCCTCTACACAGCAAAGGAAATAATCAACAAAACTAAAAGCCAACCTACTGAATGGGAGAAGATATTTGTAAATGACATATCTGATTAAACTCAATAATCCAACTTAAAAAAAAATGGGCAGAAGACATGAAGAGACATTTCTCAGAATAAAACATACAGATGGCCAACACACACATGAAAACATGATGAACATCATTCACATCAGGGAAATGCAAATCAGTACCACAATGAGCTACCACCTCAAACCTGTCAGAATGGCTAAAATCAAAAAGATACAAAATAACAAGTACTGGCGAGGATGCAGAGAAAAAAGGGACCATCGTGCACTGTTGGTGGGAATGCAAACTGATGCAGCCACTGTGGAAAACCGTACAGAAGTTCCTCAGAAAATGAAAAACAGAACTACTATGTGACCTACTAATTCCACTACTGGGTATTTACCCAAAGAATATACAGACACTAATTTGAAAAGATACATGTACCCCTTTGTTTATTGCAGCATTATTCACAATATGCAAATTACAGAAGCAGCCCAAGTGTCCATCAATAGATGAATGGATAAAGAAGATGTGGTATATATACACAGTGCAATATTATTCAGCCATAAAAAAGAATGAAATTTTGCCACTTGTAACAACCTGGATGGAACTAGAGAATATATTGCTAAGTGAATTCAGTCGGAGAAAGACAAATATGATATGATTTCACTCATATGGAGTTTAAGAAACAAAACAAGCAAATAAAAAAAAAAAGACAACTCAACAAACAGACTCTTAATTACAGAGAACAAACTGGTGGTTATCAGCGGGGAGGTGGGCGGAGGGATTGGTGAAATAGGGGAAGGGGATTAAGAGGACACTTATCATGATGAGCACTGAATAATGTATAGAATTGTTTCATCACTATATTATACACCTGAAACTAATGATTAATGTAAAACTGTATGCCTATTATAATGGAATTAAAATTAAAAAATAAAACAAATTTTCCACCCGCCCCCAAAAAAAAAAACAAACGGGAATAGTAGCAACAAAAATCACAGCATATTGATGAATGCTGAACCTGAGCAAAGGATACAGAGTTAACAACTGTACTATTCTATTTTTTGTGTACATTTGAAAATGTCTCTAAAAATTAATGTTTGCTTTTAATATGTAGGTATTTCAGGTATTTTTTGGATTTGAATTTGAAAAATTACCACGAGATCATGACCTGAGCCGAAGTCGGACGCTTAACTGACTGAGCCACCCAGGCACCCCTAAAATAAAAATTTTTAAAGAGCTCCCCTGGGGGGGAAAAACAGCAGGGTCATATAGTTTCTCAAGAGAATCTTAAGGAGTAGATAAACTTAACTCTACTTACATATCTTTAAAGCACAGAAAAAAAAATCCCCAGACTTGTAATATAGTATAAAGGTGATCCCCCAAAATAATAGACATCACACCAAAAAAGAAACCTATAGAATCACTTATGAATATCAATGACAAAATTTTACAGAAATTATCAGCAATTAGAACCCAAAAGCATATTTTAAAACAAATAATAGCCAAATGGAGGCTTAATCCAATATCAGGGCCAAAGAGAAGTATTATGTGATCATCTCCACTCATTTACAAAGACTCAATGTGTCTTGTACAGGCTCTCAATCGCCATTTGAGGTCATCTATGTGAGAAGCGCCCCGTTTCCTGTCGGGACAAAGACAGGGCCATGAAGGGAAAACACAAGAAGCTTTATCAATGGGGAAAGATTTGTTTCCACTCAAAACAGCAACTACTAAATGTGCTACACTCGAAGGTCTAACGTTATGGGGATACACAAAGATAATGTGCTCTTCAATGAAAAGGACAAGAATGGACATGTTAAGATTGTTTAGAATAGATTTTTATATTAATATAAACAGATGTGTAATGTAGCTGGACAGCGCAGAGGGATGAGTATTTTCATAAGGAAAATAGTCTGAATCTGGTTCCGGCAGCTAATTTACGGTCTAAAGTACAATTTGAAATGTCCTTGTGATGCCCACTCTCATTAAAGATAATGATAGTATTCAGACAGCAAAATAGTTTTATTTAGATCCCACCTTTTCAAGTACCAAGGTCAAAGCTGTAGTTTTTCTGCCCCACCATTTATATTCCTATTGTAAAACTACAGAAATAGACAAGAAACTTGCTTACAAGACAAGTACATGTTTTTTGACGCCTTAAAAATGGTTCAGTCCTATTTCTTTCCTTTCTTTCTATGCCCCTGGCAATCTAACATTTACCACATGATTGAATATTTAGTTACAGATCTACACACGGCCTACAGACACAAAGAAGACCGAATTAACTCTAGTAATTAAGTAAATACTTAACAACCATTTATTTAGTTACATTTAGCAAACCCCTTGTGCAGTAGTTTTGTGGGAGTTGGCCTTGCCTGGTTACCATACAAGAAAAGAAAAAAAAAGTATGCAAAAGCCGGTTGGATTGCTGACATTAGCTCAAAAACATGTGTCAAGAAATTAAATTGGAAAATAGATCTTTCGATGCCACAGTCTGTACACACATGGTACAGGTTGAAAACAGGCATAGATTCTGTGGTATTTCACTGGAAAGGAGGCTAGTAGAGATGTAAATGCATTAGTGGTTGCTAACGGTTACAAATGGGGAGAATGAGAGAGGGGTATGGCTATAAAGGGACATCATGAGGGGTCTCTGTGATGAAAGTGTCCTCATCATAGTTATAGTGGTGATTACACAAATCCATACACATGACAGAATTGCACAGAACTACACACACACACACACACACACACACACACACACAAACATACGGAAGTGTATGTCAAATGGAACAATCAATAAATTCGGTGTGCATTACGGATATTGTTTTCCTGATTTTGATATTGTTCTGCACTTATGCAAGACGCTGCCATTTGAAGAAACTGGGTAAGGGGCACACAGCACCACCTGATATGTATTTTTTTTCAATTTACTGTGAATTATTTCAAAATTAAAAACTTCCAAAAGGGAGATACGACCAAAAAATTCTACTCCCAGGTATATACTTTACAGAAACAAAAACACACATCCACATAAAATCCTGTGCCTGAATATTCATGGCAGCACGATTCATAATAGCCAAACAGCAGATACAATTGAGATGCCCATCAAGTGATGAACGGGTAAACAAATGAGGTATATCCATACAGTGGAATACTATCAGGCAATGGGAGAGAATTAAGCATTGACTCATACTACAACATGGATGAAACGTGAACCGTTAAACCTTCAAACCAATTTCACCAAAGTGAAATCTGCCAGTCACGAAAGATCGCACACTGCATGATTGCATAAATGTAAAGTGTCCACATAAGGCTATACATACAGTAAGTGTGTATATATACACACTTGCCAGCAGCAAATGTGTATATACCTTGTATAGATACCAGTGTATATATACCTTGCCAGCAGCCAAGGGTAGGTGTTTGAGAGCTGGGAAATGGGAACTGACTGCTAACATGTATGGGGTTTCTTTGGGGGCGTTGAAATGTTCTATAATTAGGTAGTGATGATGGGTGTGCAACTGTGTGAATACACTAAAAACCACTGAACTGTACACTTCAGGTGAAATTTATGACACAAAAATATGCCTCGATAAACCTGAAAAAAAAGTCAAAGGCAGGGTGTTAGGTCACAGGGACAGATCCCAGAAGATGTAGGTCCTTCCAGAACACACTGCATCAGAGCCCTGAAATCTATTACATTTGACCCACTGTGTCTAAATACAGCAGCACGCCCATCAGATGACCCCTGGTGAGCTCTGAAGGCAAAGGAGCACGTCTGAGCCCAGCTTTATTTCCACCTAACACTCTGCCGGTAACTCCATTGTCTCCTTAGAAGCCACAATCCATTTCATTAAAATAAAGATAAAATGAAGATAAAATAAAGATAAAACAACTGCTAAACAGAGAATCTTGTGTCTAATATGCCTGTTACGTTGTCATCCTGACCCTCTGTGATCCAGCAAATTAATCTACAAATCTTAGAGTAATTATCCTTAATAATGCATTATATGTAAAGTATAAACATGTAAACACACTTCCTATAAGCCTTCCTAGCAGTCCACATCTGAATTAAGTCTAGCGAATCAGGGGCATGGAGGCAAAGCAGTGGGACTCTGGGGGCAGGTACCAGCAGGAACCGCAGGGGGCATGCAGTGGTTCTATGTGTGGTCCTTAAACCAGTTGTGAAGGGCATCACCCTGAGGTTATAGCCATGCACATTCATGGACTCCATCCTGCATCCGAATATCTGAGCAGAGTGTTGTAGAAACAGGGACGCCTGGGTGGTTCAGTTGGTTGAGCGTCCGGCTTCGGCTCAGGTCATGATCTCACAGCTCGAGAGTTCGAGCCCCGCGTTGGGCTCTGTGCTGACAGCTCGGAGCCTGGAGCCTTCTTCGGATTCTGTGTCTCCCTCTCTCTCTGCCCCAACCCACTCGCATTCTGTCTCTGTCTCTCTCAAAAATAAATAAACAATAAAGAAAAAATTTTAAAAAAACAGTATTTGAACAAGATCTCACCGTAATTCTTTTGCAAAGTTAAAAATTGGTAAGACTTGTTCTAAAAAAAACCCAAAAAACAAAAAACACAACAAAAACAAAAACAAAACAAAAAACCAAAACTTTGAAAGACATACTTATAAAATAGTGGCAGAGAGCATGACTTTTTTTACTTCTCTCCCCTTTTGTTTTCCTTCATAATATTGCACCTCTTTGGGGAGTAATGTTCATCGTGTATCTGTGTAAATCAAGACTGATTACGAGCTCACTCGATACATGACCCTACTCTTGGTTAATAATTTTTTCACTGTGTCATTTGATATCTTTCTAGAAAACCTTCGGGGGCCAATAGCTCTGGATTCAAACACCACTGAAAATTTAACAGACTTTGGCAAATTGCTTCATCTCTCAAGTCTTATTTTTCTTGCAAGACTTTTATGAGATTAGATAAACTAATACATGGAAATGGGCTGCCATGGTGCCCTGCCCACAGTAGGGATCCAGACAATGGGAGTTATCCAATTGTTATGATTTATAAATCTTCTAAAACAATTAAAGAAAGAAGGACTGAGTACATGTACATAGTAAATTTAGGATATTTATCAGGAAATTTATCAAATATATATGGCACCCTAGCCCTATGTTAGGTATAGAGTTAAGTTCTGGGGATACAAAAATGAATAAGATATTGCCACTGCTATCAGATTATAAGCCAGGTGAGAGAGTAGATTGAGTTCTACTCTCCATTTATATGATAAATTTTGAGGGAATTGGATCTGGAATGTCTCTGTATTTTCAGGGGCTAGCCCGGTTCCCAGTAGGTGTTCAACAAATGACTGTGAATTTAGAAACATATAGATGAAAAGGCAAGGCTATTCCCTGTGGGGGCTCATGAGGACCACACATGTTTTTGGCAGATATGCCCTTCTGAGAGACCTCTCTGGAAGCCGGAGCAAAATAAGTTAGACTGGGTGGGTGGGGGGCGAGGTGCGGGCACAGGTGGTGAGAAGGCCACAGCAATAGTCCTCCTGAGTAAGAATGAAGGTCTAAGCAAGTAAGAGGCCATTGTAGGTCTTTGTAAAAAGAGGCCTAAGTATGTCACAGGGGCATTTTTATGCATGTTTGAATTCGAAAAGAACTACTCTACAGCTTATCTAGGACTCCACATATCTGGGCATTTCATTTGGAAAGAATTAATCAGCAATCAAAGAGAAATAGGAAGAAGTATTATTTTCTTCTGAAGAAAAAAAAATAGCTTACAAGTTGATTTAATACAATGGTAAGATTTAAGCCTAAATGTATCTGTCACTGTAATCCAAAAATCCATTTTAAATTACACAAAGATTCAGTGTAAATCTAGGCTAGCACCTAATAGGAAAACATAACAATGTTAGGTACAAATGTATCCAGCACAGGGAAATGACAAAAGGACACACTACTGGGTCACATAATGCTAACAGTTACCATTTGATACTAAGAAATAGTTACTATTCAATACTATAGGATGCCCGGTGTGTGTCAGGCACAGCCGTAGACACACATTACATGCAGGATAGCTAACCTTATACAGTAATACTAAGCTTCAATTTTACACAGATGTAAACAAAGGCTCAAGATCACCCTGATTTTGTCTGAGCTCACCCACCCATCAGCCCAGCAGCTGACATCTACCCCCCAGGCATGGCCATGCTCAACATATTCTCCCCTTCACAGAAAGAAGTTCTTGCTTCTCACTCAGCTACACTTAATATGAAAAATCAAATGTGAGGCTCAGAGACTTATTTCAATTTCAGAGTCTCCAGCACACATTTACAAACTTCCTAGGAGCACTCAGAGTTAGCTTTGTAAACGCAGCTGCCCTTCTAGCTCTGGGAGTTCCCCAAGGTCCCCAGAGGGACCTATCCACCTAATCGTGACTTACTAGCTTTACTCATAACAAAGAAAGCTTTTGTTGCAATGCTTAAATTTGGAAAAGCATCCATGGACTGTATTTGTCTTTGCATTTGCTTGGGGCTTCTAACCTGATCATATCACTTTACCTCTTTCTAAGCTAAAAAAGTAAAGAATTAAGCTCCTAAGATGTATTTAATATGAAGATGTGAGGATATTTTACTCTCCATTTATACAGAAAACACAATAAAACAAAAATCCAGTCCAAACAAAAACTCATAAGCCCTGCAGACAGGCTAGTGTCAACTCTAGACTCGGCTCCACTGGCCTCTCCTTGGGCTCAGTGTTCAAGAACCCCTGATTCATGGCATCCCTATCATCTTGCACAGAACAAAACTTCACTAATGCAGCTGGCTGGGACGTTGTGGGCAGATTAGATAAGCAGTACAAATGGCTGGTTGATTCAGACAGCTAGAAAATCATCTAGAAAGATAAGATAGCATAACTTATTCAGTGCCCTTGGCTTTGGTGCTGAAATTGCCATCCAGTGAGTGGGGCCTCTCAGCGAGGCTCCCCAACCTGTTTAACCCAGTCAGGCATGAAAATGTGAAATCAGCCTGCCACATCCACCTCCCTGAGGCCTGACTGGAGGCACACATTCCCCTAATCTGCCTGCTTCTGGTTGGGGTGATGCTCTGGGAACTAGACTGCTATCATGCTTGGGGTGGTGCATGCTTACTCCAAGGGAGTAAGCCTTGACTTTACAACCAAATGGTAATTTCCTTGTGAGTAGAGGTCAGGGGTACATTGAAAAAGAAAGACGGTTTTGTTGTGTCGTTTTAGCCAAGGAGTTCTACATTAAAGCCCTAGCCATTCCACTTATGAGCCTTATAAACATAGCCTCATTACCACACTAGGTTTCCATTATCTTAAATCTAAAAGCATGCTAATAAATCTACTTTGGAAGATTATAACACATTTCCAAGCAAACACATACTTGCTGTTTTAAAAGTCCGTGGTAGGAGAGGCCCCAGGGCGGTGCAGTTGGTTAAGGATCAGACTTTGGCTCAGGTCATGATCTCATGGTTTGTGAGTTCGAGTCCCATGTCAGGCTCTGTGCTGACAGTGTGGAGCCTGCTTAGAATTCTCTCTCTCTCTGCCCCTCCCCCAATT
Organism: Panthera uncia; assembly: GCF_023721935.1. Taxonomy (NCBI): domain Eukaryota; kingdom Metazoa; phylum Chordata; class Mammalia; order Carnivora; family Felidae; genus Panthera; species Panthera uncia. Next base: position 105,688,034 of record NW_026057584.1, on the reverse strand, counting down.
ATTCTCTCTCTCTCTCTGTCAAAATAATAAATAATTAAAAATAAAAGAAGTCAGAGGTAACACATCACAGCATATGCAGGCTACTGAGATTAGTTTACTGTCTCTCCAGCATAAATGGCATAGAGACATGTGCCCCACTTCCCTCAGAAAGTTTCCATGTGTCATTCTCAGGTTCTTCCTCCTCCACCAGCTGAATGGAGGTTCCCAAGGACTTAGAAAGAAGTAGAACTGTAAGACAGAAGTGGACTGAGTCCCCACGTGGCTGAAGAGATCAGCCACACTACAGTGTGATGTGAGACAAAAAGAAACTTGTATTTTGCTAAGCCACGGAGATCTGGGGATGGCTTACCACCTTGGTTATTAGCTTACCTTTACCTTGTTCCTTAAAACTTTAGCTCAGTGTCTGGGAGATTCCTGAATGCCAGGCTTGGTAACGAGCATTCCTAATTCTGGATAATGCAAATGAGCTCAAAAAGTGTGACAGCTTTGCCCCAAGCCATCCCAATTGGTGAGGGACTGGTCAACCGACATGGGTTCCTTGACTCGAAACTCTTTGTTCTCTCCTCTAAATGCTACAAACAAACAAAAACTCATGAGATAGTTATACTGTGGTTGTAAATTTCCAAAACTGGCCTCAAATAGACAGAGTAATAAGGGCAATCCTAATAAAAGTTGCTTGAAGTCATCCTTGGAAATAATTACGCATATATGTATCTGTCTATATTTTACCATCATTGTTAACAAGTCCAGAATTCTCTGTGTAAAGGCCACGATGTAAAATAAATTAATGCTTTGCATTTGCACACCGTAAAGAATGTGCTTTCCTGTACAAATTGGCAGATGCCTATTTTTTGAAGCTGTGAGAAATGCCTGTCGTTTAGTATGTGCGGGCCGCATATTTGACGCAAAGACATGAACAAAAATGCCCTGAGCTACCGTCACTAAGGATGTTTAACTTTGTCACTCAGGGCATCTCAGTGAAAACCCGTTGTAATTCTCCCTACCAGATTATGCTTCCAAATCCTTCTCATCATCACAGTGTTCACGGAATACTAATCATCATGAAACAACAGCCTGACCACAAAAGAGGAAGCAGAGACAGAAACCTGGGTTACAGATTTTTATATTTTACTTATACTTTTATATATTTTATAAAGCTAAAAAAGTTGAAGCGGGGCACCTGGGTGTATCGGTCGGTTAAGCAACCAACTCTTGATTTCGGCTCAGGTCATGATCTCAGTTTCGTGAGTTCGAGCCCCCACGTCAAGCTCTGCGCTGGCAGCCTTAACTGGTGTCCCAGCAACGTGTTGACATGCCTATGTATTTTTGTAAACATTGTGTGTCAGTCAGGGTTAAATCAGAGAAGCAGACCATAGGGAAATTATATGGATCTACCAGGGGGCATCTGTTACGGGATTTGTGGGAGCTGGCAAAGAAGTCTCTGTGAGGTTGTGGTGTTTCTGTTGGATGTGGGAGCCTGAAGGCACCATTGAGAAGGGAAGCGGGATGTGAAGTGGGGAAGCAAAGGCAAGCTGGACCCCCTGAGTGTGCACTGGAGGCCAGCATGGATGGAAACCCCACAAGTCTTCTGGTTGTCTCTCGAGATAGCCGTGTGAGTATCTTGCAAAATACTGGGGCTCCTTGTCACAGAGGTAAACTCACCCGCCTGGCCCAGGAGTCAGAGAGGCTACCCTACCGCGGGATCCAGAGGAAGGTACAGCAAGAGCCGGTGCAGCCAATGCCCCAAACAAACATGGCGAGGCACCCTATCAGCAACAGACAGTGTGAACTACACAAAGTGGCTGGCTCCCTTCCACCATTCAAACCTGCTAAAAGCACAGTAAAACCCTGGATAGTGAGTAACTTGTTCTGCAATGTTCTGCAAGAGGAGCAGATATTTTTAATACATTTTAACTTGGTAAAGGAGGGATGTCTTACAACAGGAATTGTGAGTGATGCCCAACATCACGTGATCACACCTGAGTGAATGGTATGGTTCTAGACGTTCACTGTGATATATGAGTGCTTTGGAATGGAAGCACATTTCCAGAATGAATTATGCTTGTAAACCAAGGTTTTACTGTATCTTTCATTTATTCTTTTCCTACACAGGGAATAGGGGTGTCTGGGTGGCTCAGTCGGTTGAGCGTCCAACTTCAGTCAGGTCAGGATCTCCCAGTTCATGAGTTCAAGCCCCACATCGGGCTTTGTGCTGATAGCTCAGAGCCTAGGGCTTGCTTCGGATTCTGCCTCTCCCTCTCTCTCCCTGCTCCTCCCTCACTTGTTCTGTCTCTTTCTCTTTCTCTCTCTCTCTCTCTCTCTCTCTCAAAAATAACACAGGAAAGAAAACTCTGGGGAATACAGTTCAAGTCAAACCAAGTTGACACCTACAAAGCTTCAAAACTTTGTAAAAGTGGGGTATTTTGATCATCATCAGTTAAAGCAAAATATTTAACTGCAACTGGTTAATACCATTGCCTCTTCCCCTCGTCCTGTTTATTGTCACACGTCTCAGGCCAGGTGGCACTGGAGAAGCCACAGAACCTTTTCAGATGCAAAGTAAGGGAAGGGATGTGTGGATACACATCTGACTGCAGATTGATGGGTTATAACCACATGGTTTGCCGCCATCTACACGTATGGTCATTACTAGCTGCTGTGACCTGGGAGGAGCTTCTGTGAACACGTCTGTTGGCGCTTCTGCAGATTCCCACATCACACCCAACCCTGCGGGACCAGAGGCCATGTCTCCATAGAAATGTCCCCTGCAGCATTTAGCACCAGCAATGTCTGTGTCCTCATGGAGAAGCCGGGTTTGAAATGCACACTGCCAGAAGCCAGCGTGTAGGAAATCCTTCTAAATCTTGTATTGAATTTATGAAACTTGACAGGAATTCTCCCAACTTCAACCATGTTCATAAAAGTTTATGTGGCACAGGGGGCAGGAATGGGAGTTATTGTTTAATTTGTATAGTTTCACTCTTGCAAGATGGAAAGAGCTCTAGAGATGGACGGTGGGGTTAGTTACACAACACTCTGAATGTATTTAATTCCACTGAACATGACTAAGGTGGTACATTTTAAATTGTGTGTATTTTATCATAGCAAAAAAAAAAGTTGGAGGAAAAAAACAAAGTTTAAATGTTTGCCTATAAACTTCTGAAGATAGTCCTAAAAATAGATATATTCAGTAGTAGGCATGCGTAAAAAATAATAACATTCAGCATCCATTATGCTAAGTTTCATTTATCAGATAAGCAGATAAGAAAATGGGATATGTGAAATTTCCCATTCTATTGCCATGCTGTTTTACTTTAAAGTAAGTAAGCAATGGGCATTTTGAAAGTGTATGTGGCATTACCAATAACAAAGCATAAAACTGAAAAGCTAATTTTCTAAATGATCGGCATAAGTTTTTAAAAATTATTTTGATCAACCATATTAGAGGAGAAACTGATTTGCCACTTTATTTTCTGTGAAAAAAATAAGTAAACAAAAGCATCCTGTAAACAGACAAAGGAAAAACAGCCCAAAGATGTATAAGTAAAGCAAAGGACTATAAAATCGTATTAGGAAATTAATAAAAATACTATTTTTTTAATTTGTAAGTGTTTCTGACAGTTGCCATTCTTTTATCTTTACCATTTGTAAATGATTTATTTTCTCATTCTAAAAGTAATACAGAAAATCGATTCTTTTTAAATTTTTTTTTAAATGTTTATTTTTGAGAGACAGAGAGACAGAGTGTGAGCAGGGGTGGGGCAGAGATAGAGGGAGACACAGAATCCAAAGCAGGCTCCAGGATCCGAGCTGTCAGCACAGAGCCCGACATGGGGCTCGATCTCACGAACCATGAAATCATGACCTGAGCCAAAGTCGGACCCTCAACCAACTGAGCCACCCAGGTGACCCAAAAAACAATTCTTAAAGGGGATCTTCAGGGGTTCCTGGGTGGCTCAGTCAGTTGAGTGACTGTTGGTTTCCTCTCAGGACATGATCTCTCAGTTCGTGAATGGAGCACCACACTGACATTGTGGAGCCTACTTGGGATTGTCTCTCTTTCTCTCTCTCTCTGCCCCTTTCCCCCCTCCCCTGCAAAAATAAATAAATAAATAAACTTAAAATAAATAAACAAATAAGCTCAAAAAAAAAATAAAAGTGATCTTCATAATTCTATAAGTTTGAGGGATTTTGAAGCTGATCTGCCCCAGCTCTGAGCACGGAGACTGAGAACAGCACCGGTAGTGGGTTATTTCCAAGGTCAATAAGCAAAGCCGTCAGCCTGCCTATCAAGGCAATGCGCCTGAGCTCTTCTCTCCAGTAAGCAGGAGCTGTGGACTCTTGACATAGGCTTCACTTGGTGTCCAAGGACCTTCACCCTGCCTTTGACTTCACTCTTCACTAGAGCAATGTGTGCAGCAGGGTCTTAGGAAATTGAAAACCATATAGATCACTAGAGCGAGGCAGAGAGAGCAAAGCTACCCAATTATCGCTGCACTGCAATTTCCTCTTCTGTAAAATATAATAATCCTGCTTACCCCACAGGCTTGTTTTGAAGAGTAAATGGGATCATGGGAATGTGCATTTAAACTGTCTGATGTGTTGTAGGTGCCTGGTAAATCGAGGAGGGGCAAAGTGAGAGGAGGAAAACAGAAATTAAAGTGGACAGAAACTATAAAGTAGAATATTGGAAATACTGTGGTAGAACTCTTCAGGTTTCCCAAAGTCTGAGATGGTTTTAAGGAGGAGGCATGGATTTTCTTGGAGAGGAGAGAGAACAAAGGCGTTCAGAATGGTGAACACGCAGGGGTAGTAACCATGGACTCCCACCAAGGCAAGCAATACCGTCGTGCTGTAAAAGAATCCTTTTTGAGCACTTGCATAGACCCAAGTGGGAACTCTGTGCAAAGGTTTCCAGGGAAAGAAGATGCCATCCCTGGTCAGACGGTGAGGAACAGAAGGAATACAGTACAATAGCCTTGGGGCCTAAGAGAGGAAGAGGCCAGCAGAAATAGTCACCTTGTTGGTTAGGTGGTGTATACAGCCTCCCAGCAAGGGGGTCCTGGAGCCTGATCTCATCATCCAATGAATCTACTTCCAGTTTTTATAAATATTCATATTAAACTGAATGTAATCCCCATTCTAGAATGGATTAAATCTTCAGTTATCCTTTTGTCCTTGTCAGACACCTTGAGAAGAAGCCCCCGATGGGACTTCATGGGGGAAACCTGCCTACCTCTTAGAGTCAGATACTGGTTCCCAGAATGGGCAAAGCCAGGGAAGCAGCCATGGCCCCCACTTCCGCGTTGTCCTAATGAGGCCGCTCACCACGCGCACGTGCTCTCTGCTCCCTCACCACATGCCCACCTAAGGACAGACAAGACATCTGCCCAGGACTTCTGACCCACAGAAAACCAGCTCATTCGGGATGGCACGTCTTTCAGTTGGCACTGGAAAGTGCATGGGGTTGAAACCGCAATCCAGTCTTTCCAGATCGCTTGTATGTCAATCTTTCAAGACGCATTTTAAGGCCGATTGAAGGCAGAGAGCTTTCACCATATGTTTTAATATGTAACTTACAGCCCTGCCTCCGGGTCTGTAAAAGAGCCCCAGCCTAAGAATGTGCCTCTTTCTTGGACTCCGGGATAGATTCCCTGCAGTACTATTTATACTGCAACATGACAGTCACTTTTGGGGAAGATGGCCTTTGCTACAACAGAGACAATCTTTGTCTTGCTTGGATAGCCATTATGAGCATATATTACAATCTGCTTTTTCCTTCTTTTTTTTTTTTTTTTTTTTTTTTTTTTTTGCTAGTAAGCTTGCCTTCTGGGGCCTCTGTTTGTCTCCTGTGCCTGCCAAGTCTTCTGGTGTGAAGGAACATCTCTTGACAGATCATTGCCTGAGACCCTTCCCCTTCTGTGCAGTCCCACCTTCTGGAAAACTTAACTGAAGTTGCCCAGTCTTTGTACAAACTGTCAAACACTTTTTCTCAGTCACTGCTGCCTGAACTCTGTCTAACCTTTACCAATATTCCACAAAGTCCTTAATGAGATTGTTTTATGTTGTCACGCTAGAAAATTGGAGATGAAAGAGCTTTGATTTCTTGGAGGAATCACATAAGGGAGTCTGTGCACTCACTTTTATTCTTTATCTTCTAATTAGAAGATTGGAGGGTTTTTTTTTTTTTTTAAGTAGGAAGAATGAGGAAGCTAGGAGAAGCTTATCGTGAAGACATTATTTCAACCTTCAATTTTGTTCCCTTTTTCACTTTTATTCTCACCTTAATATGATTTTAACTTACAATTATGAAACCTGAGATGATCTCTACTAATCGAGAAACAAAGAGATCCGTATTGTTCAGACAAGCATGTTGAAGAACTGGAAAGGGTAAAAGAGGGTATCCCCACCCCAGACTGCTGAAGACGCCCAGCCTGGATGCCCACTGCCTCCCTACACAGTCTGTCCAGTCAACCTATCTCCTTATTGGCTCCCAAGGCAGCTATCTGTGCCCGCCTTTATCATCTCCATCAACACGCCATGATCCTTTAGTGAGAGCCTATGAGAAACCAGAAATTCCTTCTTTTCTTAAGTTCCGCCCAGTTGTGCCAACATCTGCATCCTGTAAGGACTTACTCCTCCCCACTTCTCATATAAAGGTGACCCAGCGTTAGGGGTCCCATACTGTTCCGATTTCTAGAATCTTTTCTATTCCACTTATTCAGCAAAGACTTTACCAAAGAGTTAACCTTCTTAATCACACCATATGCACAGATTGTGTCCCCTAAACACTTCATAAAGGCAGAAACTAAATATCCATCTGTAACAAATATATGGTATGATATAGGTCACATATATGACATGATATGATATGTGTAAATACACACCCATTTACACACATCAATAGATACAGGTGCACAGGGCCTCTGCGGTGGCTCAGCTGGTTAAGCGGCGTCCAACTCTTGGTTTCAGCTTGGGTCATGATCTCGCAGTTTGTGAGATCCAGCGCTGCATCGGGGCAATGAGTAAGCATATTGAAGGCTCTGAGGAGGAGGAGGACCAAACATTCATAAGTCTCTCCTATCATTTCCTAAACACCAACAGGCCTTTAAAAATGTGATTTCCATTTTCCTAAGAAATACTTATCAGGCTGGCAAAAATCCAAACTTTTGGCGATGCTCTTTGTTACCGAGTTCTGTTAGCGAGTTCTGCACACGCAGAAACTGGCACTGTCACGCGCTGCTCAATGCCTGAATGGCTCAGTGCCTGGGGCACTCAGTTTGGTGACATCCAGCAAAACCACACATATCCTTTGACCCTGAAATCTCTCTTTTGGGAATCTAACCTGCAGATAGACTTGCAAGTGTGTAAAATGGCAGACGTTCAAGTTTAGGCATTGTGCTTTTATTCGTGTAGGATTAGAAAAAGAAATCTAAAAAAGCCTATCAATCCAGGCTTTATGAAATGAATTATGGCACAGCTCTACAAGTGAATCCCAAACAACTGAAAAAACAATGACAGAATTCTTTATGTGCTGATATAGAAAGATGAGCTCTAAGATCACTATTTGAAAACCAGAGTGTATAACGTGCATTTGTATTTGCTTGTATTTCTATAAAGAAAATCAAAGGTAGAAGACACAAGTTACCTATGATAGCCTCAGGGCAGGTCTGGGCAGACAGAAGATAAGCAAGAAAATCAGGGTTTCACTGAATATCTTTTTTATATGAATTGATCTGTATCCCTGAAAACATAGTACCTATTTGAAATTTATTTTTTTATTTTATTTTAATTTTTATTTAAAAAAAATGTTTTTAACGTTTATTTATTGTTGAGACAGGGAGAGACAGGGCATGAACAGGGGAGGGTCAGAGACAGAGTGAGACACAGAATCTGAAACAGGCTCCAGGCTCTGAGCTGTCAGCACAGAGCCCGATGTGGGGCTCGAACTCACGGACCGTGAGATCATGACCTGAGCCGAAGTCGGCCGCTTAACCGACCGAGCCACCCAGGCGCCCCCCTATTTGAAATTTAAATAAAAAATTCAAGCATCATTTTTATATATTTAAAATCACATTCTTAAAATCTTTGGAGGGACTTCCAGTTCAGACAAGGTAACTTAGACTTGCCTCTCTCTGATCTTCCTTGCTAATTAGAACTACCATCCTGGGAGATAATGCAAGAAGTAGCCAAGGAAGATGCTGAAATATGGAAAGAGGAGGGAGACATGCTTTGGGACTTCAAAACTGAAGAGATAACACAACAGTGATTCTGTACCCTCCCTCTGGCCCAAGAAGGTGACCCACATCCAGCATTTTTTTTACCTTAATGTAGCACGGAAGCAGTGAGATAGGATCATCCTCCCCCAACTCCCAGCACACTGAATGGAAAGAGACTACCTCTAACAACAGCAGGTGAGGTTGGCACTACCTGGCAGAACCTGGAATTGGGATCCCACTACCAATAAATGGCCAAGAGAAGGGGTCTCCTTCATTGTTAGGGCTGACACTTGGTTTCCTTACCAAAAGCCACCAGGCAAGCCCGGAAACACTTACAGGACAGATCCTGCCATGGAAGAGAGAAGCCTGATGGGAAGCAGAAAAATCAGCTGTTCTGCCCAAAAACACAAACTGTGGTCCTTCCATGGACTCCTACTGAGCAAAGAAAAAGGCAACACCTTAAATGAATCTTCAGGGAATTATGCTGAAACAGTTAATTCTACCCACACATCCCTTCCCCTCTCACAGGTCCTTAACTGCTATAGGCTTTTTAAAATTCAATCTCTGGGGGCACATGGGTGGCTCAGTTATTTAAACATCTGACTCTTGATGTTGGCTCAGGTCATGATCTCATGGTTCATGAGATCAAGCCCTGTGTCAGGCTTCATGCTGACAGTGCAAAGCCTGCTTGGGATTCTCTCTCTCTCTCTCTCTCTCTCTCTCTCAAAATAAATAAAATAAAATTTGAAAAAAAATCCTATCTCTGATAGAAGATGAGGTATTGATGCTTAGCATAAACTGGGCCTTTAAAAAAATGTTTATTTATATATATTTATTTATTTATTTACAGAGATTCCCAAGCAGACTCTGTGCTGTCTGTACAGAGCCCATCTTGCGGCTTGATCCCATGAACCATTAGATCTTGACCTGAGCCAAGATCAAGAGTTGGAGGTGCAAATGACTAAGCCACCCAAGTGCCCCTAAACTTGGACTTTTTAAATCTTGCATTGGGTTTATGCTTTGTGATATAAAGGCATTATAAGGATGTTTATCACCTGCAAGTGAGAAGAAAATCTAACTCTTGTCCAAGATTGTAACAAAAGGCAGAAAAAATTATCTTCATTAAATAAAATGTAAAGCAAGGGTAGGAAACAAATATGGGGTTGTGCTTTGATTGCATAAAATATAACATGGTCAGCATCTTAGACACACCAGGGCTGATGGGGATAACATTGTGGCCCGTGTTATCATTAAGGTGCTAAATAATTCTAAGGGTGCCTGGGTGGCTCAGTTGGTTAAGCATCTAACTCTTGATTTTGGTTCAGGTCACGATCTCATGATTTGTGGGATCAATCCCAGCATGAGGCTCTAGGCTGACAGTGTGAAGCATGCTTGGGATTCTCTCTGTCCCTCTCTGGCTTGTATGTGTGCTTTCTCTTCTCTCTCTCTCTCTCTCTCTCTCTCTCTCAGATTAAATAAATAAACTTGAAACAAAGACACTAAACAATTCAATATGGCATCAGCTATAACAAGACAGTTGTACCATATCAGGCAGAAGCATGACATATTAGGTGGAAGTATAACCAAATACGGCAAGATGAATATCGGTTCCACAGTGATGGTTTGACAGATAGCACTGGTCAGTTTTAGGTGTCAACTTGGCTGGAGTATAGTCCCCATTTATTCAATCAAACACTTATCTATATTTTGAAGATGTGATCAAAGTCCATAATCCATTGACTTTGACTAAGAAAGATCATCCTAACATATCTGGATGGACTCGCTTCAATCAGTTGAAAGGCCTGAGAGCAGAGCTGGGATTCCCTGAAGAAGAGGAAATCATCCCTGTGAATGGTACATCCAGCTGCCACCCTGGGATTCCAGGGTTGCCTGGCCAGCTCCCACAACAGCACAGGCCATTTGGCAGGGGGCGGGGGGATGGGTGGATATATACCTTAATACATACTTCCTCCTGATTCTGTTTCTCTGCTGAAACCCTGCTGACTGATGACAATTTTGTTATCATCAATATTCTTCTCCATTAGTAAGGACCTCAATCTATACAAGTCAGTCTCCTTATTTACCCCAACTCAGCCAAGTTAATTCCACCCTGGATTCCTGACCCTCCCCCGCTTTCCCTGGCCTTGCAGATCACACTTACACACCAGGTATAGTTCAATTCTAGAATTACTGAACACCCCCCCTCCAAAACTTCATGTTTCATCTGGTCCCTCCTGCTCGGGTGTCTATACGTTTATCTTTACCCATAGTCAATTCAATTTATTCCTTGACCATGTACGATCTTGAACTATTTTCTGAGTATATAATATAGGACCCCCACCATTCTTGCTAATTTCAAAGTCCTTGAGAAAAGACGTAAGATCTTTAATTATTCTGGTATCACCCACGATGATATTGTTGGACCTGGAATGAGCACTTACTTACACATGCCTGACAGAAGCCTATGCTGTGTGGAAGGGTGATCTGAAAGGAGAAGAGATTTTCACAAATTGGCGCTAAATGAAAATAAACAACTTAATTAAATCCTAACATAACAGCAACCAATATAAACTGTGGAAATCATCTATGTTCACAGATTTGGGGATCAACTATGGTCATTATAATATGATGATAATAAGTAGACTATGCATTGCTTAATGTAGGCAAAAGCAATTTCCTTCCTTTGTTATTATTACCTAAGTACTTTCTGAATCCAGTGATTATAAGATCTATGGAGACCTCTGATATCATACTTAATTCAAGGCAACAGAGGTATGATAGAGGTGGAAGAAAATCATGTCAAGTCCTCCTCTTTGGGGGAACTTCTCAACACCAAGCAAGAAGAGAAAACGGCAGGTTGTCCATGGTAGGCTCATAGAAGGCATAAGAAAGACTAACCAGAGAAAGCTAAAAGAAGGTATTAGCTTCTAAGAGAAGCAGATCTTCTACCCACCAGAGAGGCACAATAATAGCAGGAGGTATTGATCACCCTGTTTCTACAGCATCACTTGAGGAAGGATGTAAATAACATATTTGTACTGAAAGGTCCTTTCCAAACATAGAAATCAGCATCTGTTACTAATCTAAAAGCTCTCTACTGAAGACCAGAAAAGGTAAAAGTGTGGAGGATTTATGAAGCAAAGTAAGTAAATCAAGAGAGCCTCCTACATAAGGCACCATACCTGACGCTCCAAAGTGATCCCTTATTTATCATCAAAAAAAAAAAAAATCCTAAGACACAGACATGATTACTCCTATATTTAGAGGTAAGAAAAGGAAGTTTCAGAGAATTTGAGTAATTTTTCCTAGGTTACCCAATTTTTAATTGTCAGAGCCTGGAAGTGAATGAATTTCTCTTCTCGTACTTTATCTCCGTAAAACTAAAGTTCTCTTCTCATGCTTCATGTCCATAAAACAAAACACAATTTAATTTTTTGCCTACCTCTTTTGACAATCCCCTGCTAATGTCATCAGACTGAAGACTTCCCCTAGGTAGAATCAGTAGAGCATAGGTCCTTACACTGATGGCCTGTGAGCTCCAGGCAGACTGCAGATTATGTAACATTTATCCCACTGAAAGCCCATTTGGACAACACACGGCCATGAAATCAAATGTCAGCAGACGATTCACTTGGTTCCTCTTTCAGCCATCATGACAGTGGGATCAGGGAGACAGGAGCAAGGGGATGATTGCCAAGGTCTTCATCATCACATTAGCTGCCAGTGGGAAATCTGCACTGCCAAAACACGACTCTGACAACTCGTCCGTTGACAGACTAATAAACTCAGTTACACGTCCTGCTCTGACAATGGACAGCTTCATTTCCTTTTCATGTTTTCTACATATACTGACACACCCAAAAATCCTCTTTGCGCTAATATATTCAAATGCAGACTACACCTATGCTGCCTGAAAGATGATTTACAAGCCAGTTTGGGAGCTAATGGGGGACTGGACTGTACGTGGGGGTCCGTAAGAAATGTGCTCCTAATTCAAAGAAAGAGCCTCAGGGCTCCACTCAAGTGAAAAACAGGAATTTTCTCTTCATGGTGACCAAAGAGAAAGCCTAACTGACCTTGTGGGGTATCATACATTGTGTTGTCTTTCTCCTCTCAGTGGAGAAGATATACAAACACACATGAAGGAAATGCCAACAAGCTGACAGTAAAAACTCCATTTTCTCAACATTTATTTTGCATACGCCATATTCCAGAGCCGATGCTAGGTATTGAGGGCACCGGCATGAAAAGCCCAAGTGCCTGTCCTCAAGGAGCTTAATAAGTTAATGCTAACGAAAGATCAAATAGGTGATCCTCAAGCAGAGCATCGAGGTAGAATAGAGAATTATCTGGAAGAAAAAGTCAGGAGAAACATTTAGGATCAGGGGTACCTGGCTGGCTCAGCGGGTAGAGCGTCCAACTCTTGATCTCAGGGTTGTGGGTTCAAGCCCCATGTTGGCTGTAGAGATTACTTAAAAACAAACAAACAAACAAACAAACAAACAAACATCTAGGGTCAAAAGAATGCAGAAAAAAGAATTTGATGTGCTTAGCAGTGAAAGCGATCAGACTTACTATAACATGGATACATATGGAATCATGACTGAAAAGTGTGATTTACAAGGGCTCCAGGTGATGAAGAGCCATACTTACTCAAATGGGAAGCAGGGATTTAATCATTAAGACAATGGAGAGCCACTGAAGAATGTGAAGCAGAGAAGTGATATACTCAGAGTTCCTTTTACCATACAGGTAACACCAACTGAATTTTGAAATAACCCTAAAATTTCACCACTATCAACTTACCTTAGCTAGAACATGATACAGCCATGGAAAGTTCTGTGGGATACACACACAGATAAATTCAGAGACAACAAGAATATCCAGGTTTTAGTCCTGCTCCAGTCTTATAATGGAATGTCCTTGGGCTCTGCCTTCCAAACTTCTCTGAACATTGGGGTCCTTCCTCCTAATACTTGCCTTGTCCCTCACCAAGGTTGCCGTGGAAACAAATTGATGTAAATATATAAGAAGAAGGAACATATAAGGAAGGGCTAGAATCATACTTGTCAAAGGGATTTCATGCTCATTGATTCATGAATTTATCCTAGGAGCAATAAAAAACAGATTCTATTATTTTCCCTTGGGATATGGTGCAAGTGAGGCTCAAATTGGTGAAATAACTTGCCATTGGTCACAGTGTGATCGTGTTATGGAATTTTAATGGATAAAGAAATATTTCCTAAATTTTATCTCTAAATTACATAGTAAAAATATTTTGGCAAGTTTCAAGCTGAGCACACTAGAAATTCCTTTTTTATGACATGTTATATAGTACAATTTTACCCTATCATTTAAAGTAAAACTGATAACCTATAATGAATGATCATGCCATCTCTCTCATTCACTCATCACCTACTACGCTGATTACTCTTTGAGTTGATCCATTTCTAATGAAATTCACAGTAGTGCAACTCAACCAAATGCTTCAAGGGCAACATGTAAGAGCTTTAAGCATTTGTGACCCTTATACCCTCATATTTTAACTTGTTTTACTTTGAAAGACTTTTTCTTCACTCTTTTTAAAGTTTATTTTTATTTCTTTTGAGAGAGAGAGAGAGAGCACACAGGGGATGGGCAGAGAGCCCTGTGCTGTCAGTGCAGAGCCCAAAGCAGGGCTCAAACTCACAAACCACGAGATCACAACCCGAGCCAAAGTCAGACACATAACCCACTGAGCCACCCAGGTGCCCCTAAAGGATTTTTTGAGGTAACAGTGTAAAAGAGCACTTTGTGCTTTATAAACCACAACAAGAGATAAGCTATGTGATCCATGCAAATAATATCCTGAGCTAGAACACTGGAAAATGGCTAAGATGAAAAACAGTAAGTGCACAGTATGATAACAACACACTACAGAAAGTCAGCACGTGCATCCTGAGTCCGGCTATCAGAGGAAATCAAAATAATCTTTCTTAGTGACCACGTTGAATCCGTATATAATCCAGATTGTACCCCCGAGGAATATGGGTTCTATGAGTATGTGACTTGCCTCAGGCCATCTGTGGCAGAGACAGCTCTAACTTCTGGCCCCTTGAGCCCCCACTTGGGCTTTTCTCAGTGACACTGTGCCTCTCAGTTCTGCTAATGGCAACACCTGCGCCAGAACCTAAACTTTGTTTTGCAATATACAACATGACGTGTTCTCCCAGCCAAACGACTTAGCACAGGCATATAAATTACTGAGTATTATAAATGATATGAAAAATACACCAAAATTTTCATAATCATAATTTTAAATATATAATAGATACCATTTAACATGGAAGTGCCAAATCACAAATATTGAGCTAGATGTTTCTCGTTTCTTAGCTGTAGTGTATGCAATAGCTGTTTGAATGAGCTGTTATTATTTCAGAGATCAAGCAACCGAGTCTGCAAAAAGCTAAGTAATTTGCCCAAGACCAGGGAGTTGTAAATATAACCTAGATATGTCTGGATCCAAAGCTGAAGCACAGATGGAAAATGTGTCTTCATATATTGAGTTTAATATGTATGTATCCAGTCCAGATTACTTCCAGCTCATGGGACATACCAGAGCTTTATATTTCTATGGTGATTAGTCTTCTGTTGATTGAAATACATTAAAAATAAATGCTCATTGTTCCCACTCAGTGTTCAAAGTAAATACCAATGGTTCTCCAAAGGAAGGCAACATCAACAATCAAATTATCTCCAGTTAATTATATTCTTTCATATTCGGGGATCTTTTGCTGTTTCTAAGGATTTGGAATAAAGCCAAAACTGGTGATTACATTTCTTGCACATTGTCAATCCAACCTAAGTATTTGAAGTTGGCTTTACTTAGCCTCAATTAATGACGGGAAGGGGAGAAGAAGGGAGAGATGGGGAAAAGAGGAAGGAAAGAACAAACAGAACAAATTAACATGTAGGAAATGACTGTGGGAAAGTCTTAAATCGTTGAGATGTGTTCAAAAGGAAGAAAATTGATCCGAGGTGACTATGCAACCTTGATTCCTCCTCCTTTCTAATAAGAAGTCTTTGTATCAGTTTTGTTATTAAATCCTGCCATGTTCTATAAAATATTTAAGAGTGCTCTTTCTTCCACTTAGAGATGTTGTAATGTGAAGAGGAAGTGCTTTCAGCCATCTAGAACTGGGTTCAAATCCCACTTCCTCTAGCTCTGTGGCTTTAAGCATTTGGCCATAAAAGAGATGTTTATGTCCATTGATCCTCTGCTGTGCACCCATATGTGCCAGATATGATACAAAGAGGGATGCACAGAATAGTAGCAGTGTGGAAAGGTAAATAAGAACCAAACTTTGCATGTTTGTATAGTGCAATAAATTCTACGTGAATGGGTACCAAAGGAGCAAAGTGGAACAACATCTAGGAAAGGTCCTGGTAGGCTTCTGGGAAGACTTGACACGGTTACTTGGGCAAAAAAAGTGTTAAGAAGACTTTCTGGTCAAGAAATATGCATATGTGAACACCCAGTGGTTTGAAGAATTGCCACCATCTAACAAGGTCAGAGCTAAGAACCAAAGGGGCCTCAGAGAGTGAGATGACATAGATTAGCCCCCCAATAAATCCATGGCACTGAAAAGAAGCTGAAACCAAACAAATGTCCATTCCCTCACCCCTAGGCTAGTAACTTGGGAGAAACTCAAACGTTCTTGGTGCTCCTCCTTATATAGAATCCTTCCTTTGGTTCTCACTTTGGAAAAACACTCTCTTAAGACTTCCCTGCCTATCCAAGTCTGGCCCTAGGGTACATTCCCCATCCATTCTTTGAGAACTTTCCCTCCAGCTCAACCTGCTTCAATCTCTCTTTTCACAGAGACGCAATGCCCCTGCAGAAAGCAGTGCCTTCTCTTACTTCTTTACTGATGAATACAAAGATAATGGCCTTTGCTGCTGAAGGAGAGTCAAATCTTCTTAGTGGCAGGTAGCGGTTCTGAACCCTGGATCCTGGCAACACCTGTGACAGTCATCAATTCACAAATGTTCTGGGAACAGCAAATTCCAATACTTTCCAATACTTCTATAGTCATAGATTCCCTATGGAAAAATGGTTTCTTTCCTTCCCTTATTGTACTCTTCTACAACTTTTTTATTGCATTTATTATTGTTATTATTTGGTTTTGTTTTGTTTTTAGAGCGATAGTATGAGCAGGGCAGGGGAAGAAAGAGAGAATCTCAAGCAGGCTCCATGCTCAGTGCAGAGCCCGACACAGGGCTTGATCCCACAACCCTGGGATCATGACCTGAAGCGAAATCAAGAGTCAGAAGCTCAACTGACTGAGCCACCCCAGGTGCCCCAACTGCAACTTCTTTTTTTAAACACTCATCCGGTCATTCAACTATCACCACACCCTATGATGGGGGATATCACTCAGACGTGTCCATTTATAATCAATTCTGTGTTTTAAGTTACCACTTCCTCTTAGTCTTCCTTCTTCTTTCCTCACCATTCCTTCACACTTGTGACTCACTGTAGCCCTTCTTGAGTCCTTTAAAATGATTTACTTTGTAGGTTTCATCCTTGGCCTACCACACCTGGGCAACTTCAGCTACTCAAAAGCCTTCAGCAACTAGACCCCTCATGATTCTGATTTTCCTCCCGGGCCTCACTCGGGGATTTCCAGCTACTTCAGCACGGTGAGCACCTCTCCAGACTGACACTGCTCCCCAAACTGAACTGATAACAGCATCCACTAAATCTCCTCTTCTACCTGTTGAAATAGCAACTAACATGAAACAGGCACTTTGCATCTGCCAGATGCCAGGTTAAATACTTTAGGGGGGATTATTTGACTTAAGCCTCATGATATTTCCATTAGGGGGCCACTATTATTAGTCCCATATCACCAATAAGGAAGTCAAAGCACACAGAGCTCATATAAATTGCCCTAGGTGATAGAGCTTGTAAGTTGTAGGGCCTGGATTTGACAGGAGGCTGTCAGGCCCAGACAGACCTGAGAACTTAGTCACTATATTCTTCATTCATGAAGTCTTCCAAGCTAAAAAGCTAACAGTCATCCTTCTCTCTGCTGTATTCGATTTGTCTTCAAGTCTGTTTGATCGAAGTTTAGATATGCCTTTCAAGTCAGGTCCCTTCTTCCTAGCTCGCCACGACTCTCATTATTTGCTGTCCACACAATTGTAAAGAGCATCCAGTATCTCTTCCTTCTGCCCATATCTTCATCTTACAACTTCAGTGCATGCTCTGAAAAACCATCAGAGTTATAATTCCCTTGAAAAAAAGAAACTCCGATAAGCAAAATACAAACAACAACAAAATAAATATTAGCAAGTCATTTCTGAGAACTAAAGCGAAACCAACAAACCATGGCTGGCTCCTCAATGCTCAACAGAGAAGCAAGCTCCTTCTGAAAGTAGCCCCCTTCCTTTACTCTGGCTGCATTGCCTTCTGATCCAACTTCCCCATTGCACTTCAGATTCTAGCCATGCTGGGCATCGGATAGACCTCTCTTTGCTGTGTGACCCTCATGTCTCTCTGCCTTTTTACATGTTGCTCATTGTTCCTTCCCCTTGCTCTTCTTCCTTCTCATCCTCTGAGCCCTAGTAAGGCTTCAGGGCTCAAAGGTCAATTACTGAGAAAACTTTCTCACCTCCGCACAGAAAGTGACCATGCCTATGCCCCAGTAACTTACCACTACGTCGTGCTCGTACCTCATGTATTCGTGTACACAGAAGACAGCAGATTTCTACTGTGTGTCAGGTGGAAATCAGTGGCTGGATACAGAAAAGGCTAGATACCACCCTGTCCTTATGGAGTCCCCATCTAATGGCACACTGAATGACCCATTCCCACTTAAGTTTCCGTCTCGCCAATTACACGGTGTGCCCTTTATGCCACCAGTTCCTTGGCTGTGTTTAGTACAAATATAAACAAGACGTGGTTCCTTCTCCAAAGGAGTTTTCAGTGTCACTAGGGGAGTTAACATAAATAAAAATAATGATGACACAAAAGACTGTGGTTAGTGTCATAAAATGAAGCAGGGCGTGGATTCCACAATTTATTACTATTATTCATTTATTTCTTCTTCTCCTTTAGGTGTCTAGTTGTAGCTGGGAACATGTGCAGAAGGCACTGGGGTTACGCATGAAGATGAATTTGCTTTAGATCTTGATAAGAAACCCACAGAATAATATTAGGATATGAGCTGCTCTGAGCTAAGAGCTATAAGCGATGCCTTTAAATAAGCCTCTTATTACCAGAATCCCCCACCCTCTCTAACCTGTCGCTCCAACCACGAAATGCCATGCGGTTACAGACCATTTACCTACTCTTAAAACAGCAGAAGCGTTATCCCTCTGTGATGACTAGTGTAGAGTCTGATAGCCAGACAACTTGACATGCTCCCAATCAATACCCGGCTATTGACTGCCCAATGGGAGAAGCACTATATCAGGCTTGGGAGAGGAAGAAAGCTGACATCCTCTTGCCCAGCTGCAAAGTGAGCTAAAAGGCACTGTGAAGGTGTCAGGAAGGACTGCAAAAAGAGATTAGCCAAGGCTGGGAAATGGTAAAGAGACCCTGGAAAGGGACCATGTGAATGTCATTAGACATAGTGAGAAGATCAAGGACATTCCCACTCAATAGGAGACATAGAGAAGATGATAAGTAAGTCCTTGTGTCACTTATTGAGTCCACTCAATGTGAAAGGGATCACATGCATAGTTACTGACGCCAGATGGGCTTTCAAAAGGTACTTGTTGCATGACAAAGTAGAATTCTACAGAGAGAGACAGTCTTATTCTTATGGTATAAGTCATCTAAAAAAATAAAAATAAATAAATACATCAACCGTTTTCTTTACCTGGAACTCACCATGAAGGTCAATAATAATTTCCATTTCAATATTCAAATGTTTTAGTAAAAATGCAAGTGGAAGAGGTTTTTTTTTTTTAAGTTGCAGCAAACAATTCTGGCAGAGAAGGCAAAACAAGGTGTCAGAAAATAATCAGAGTACAAACTGTAGCCAGACTTTAGGAAAACAAGCTGAAAATATGAATCAAGATCCTTGAGACTATTCATGGTCTTTGACTCAGTAATACCACTACTAAGACATCCTAAGGAAACAATAGACTATGAGGGATTTAAAAATTACTTAAGCACACAGATGCTCACAACAGTTGGCTATAATAATAAATATTTGGAAACAACACAGGTCCTCTCCACCCCCCCCAAAAAAATAGATGACAATGTTTGAATAAAAGTCATTAAATGGACTATTTATTATGTAATCATTAAAGTGGTATTTATAGATATTGCAATAGCACATAAAAAGGTTTGGTTATAATGGGAATGAGCTCAGATTTCCCCTAGGGGAAACTGCTTTATAGGAATATCATTTGGGCTTTGGGAATGAATGGAGCTATTTATCTTTCCTTTCTGAAGCCAGGGAAATATATGCAGTGTTCCAAAGTACAGCATAGATATTCCTACCATCACGTCTTGGCTCTTGCCTGTTTCCATAAGCTTTCCTATTTCTTACATTCATTTTGATTTTTGCTGTCTTTCAAGTGCTAATTCACCCTACTTTCTTCCATGATGACTGCACGATTATTCTAGAATGCAAAAACATCTTCATCTCGCAGTCTTCTACATTTTCAATCACGTATCACAATATCCCAGTGTGTCTCAAGCAATATGAAGGAAGTCATGAATGCCTCACCATTAAGTTCACATAGAGAGGTTTGCAAATGTCTTATGTGTTTAAGAAAGGAAATAAAACACAGAGCTTAAAATGTGTCTGGCATCTGAAGCCAGATTCCATTCATTCAAGATCCAGCTCCACTAGCTGTGTGATATTGAGGAAGGTACGTAACTTTTCTGGGTTGCCATGTGATGCTCTATAAAATGGAGATAGTAATACCATATGACTTTATCATTACATGGTAGACTAATTATGCATTAAACTCCCATAATCAAAACCTCTTCCTTTTAATATTAACTTGCACTCATAGGATAGCATGACCAAAATATACTGTACCTGTTTAGAAGTTTGGCTTTAACTACATAACCTTCTAAACCTGCACGTTGCATCAAACCAAGAACACGGGTGACTAACTCTGGTGGTCTGAAAGCTCTGCTCATTGGTTGGGTTGCCAGGGGTTGTGTGGATTGCAAACATTGGTATACCTTCAGTTATTCCTCTGGAGAACAGAATACAATGCAGAGAAGGCGGCTTCTAACCAAAACAACTTACAGACACGACACAATAGGGCTCAATGACAGCTCATGGGATAAGTGAGAGACTCACATATCTTCCCTATCTGGAGACAGGAATTCCCCACATGCTCACCACCTCCTTTTTCAACAGGTGGTTTGAACAAAGTGTATTTGAAAAGAAATGTAACTTGTATGCCCAACGTCTTTATGTGTCATCAGGTAAGGTGGAAGGAAAATTGAAATGGAATGATGATAGATCTACTTTTACCAGCAACCCGCTCTGTCTAAACACGTTGGGTTCCCATTGTGCTATTTCTTAGAGTCCATCATACCCTCCCCTTTACCCAGACTCCTCTCTTATCCACAAAAGCTGGACAGAAAGAAGTTAATCCTACATGTCCTCAGCCCTGTTGGTTTACATTCACTAAGAAGCACCGTAATGAAAAATTAAAACACCTTGAAGAGCTTGAAGAAACAAAGGATTAAGAATACTCAAGAAATTATCAGTTTTGAGTAATACGAACTGTCTTACAAATCTGAAGACTGTATATAATGTTGTGTGGATAACTGCTTCAAGAACACAGGCCCCAACACACCAAAGACATTGCCATTTCCACGGGAGTGGGGCTGTGAACTTGCTTGGGTTGTTTCAATCTGAGGGTGTCCTCAAATACCACCGAGCCTGCTACCTGTGAGCTTTGAGGGATCAGTTACCCCTCTGGTAGTTTTCTTACGTGGTGGAGGGCCAAGGGGCCTAGGGGCCTATGTATTGTCTTCTGCATTTTGGCAACTTTCATCTCTGATGCCCCATGTGGGGGGCAGCGCAGGGGGCTGGGAAGGACAGGCTTTTTGCAGGCAGGAAAGCATGCCTTGGTTCACTCAATTTACAAATCTGACTGAAAACAATGGTCCTCACCCAACTGGGGAAGGGGAAGAAATCAGTTAGAAGATGACAAATTCTTGAATTGCACAGGCATACCAGGTGTGTTTGCCAGCCCTCACAACCATCCAAGGACCTGATTTCTCCTGGCTGGGTGCCCAGAAGGGAAGAAAGAGCCTAACAGTGTGGCAACCTATCATAGAGCACTGAGCAATTTCACAGCAAGGGGAATAGAAGGTGTTATAAAAACAGAATGGTATTTTTAAGGCTTTGTGTGTTGAGTCTCCTGCTCATCAGCTGGGATAGCGTTCCATTAAAAATCAGCACCTCACCTCCATTGATTTTCAACTTCACACTTTTTTAAAAGCTGGAAATATTCTATTTTTAGCCTGATAGATGGAGAAAATTAAAGGAGAAGAGTATCCATAGAGATGAACTCCTCGACATAGTGTTAAATTAGGAGAAAGTGAATGGAATAAGCTATGAAAACTCATAGAAATGTTGTCATGTGATTTTGCCAAAATTTGGGCAGCTCTGACTTAAATTTTCTTCAAGGTTCTCACCATTACATTGATGGCTCTTCTGGTGGTCACTGAGCATCTCACAAGGGCACTGATGTGACAATCTAGAATCCAGACAGTACTATACATGTCTTGCAATGTGTCTATGCAAGTAAACATTGTTCTTGGCTACTTAGGGATGATATCTCTGGAATTAGGCTCAACACTCATAGGTTGGTATTTACTAGGAATCTTAAACAAAACATGTAATTTTAGCCTTAAAAGGGCCCACAAGATTTCATTAGTATAGAGTCTGTGAAGAAACAGCTTTGGAGTGACACAATGATATGCTTATTCAAGTACAAGAGCCAGGTAAAATCCAAATTTAATCTCTCTTAGTCCAGTGTTCCCTTCACTGTGTTCCAAATTTCTAAATAGAAAATTTTAAATAATATATTTCATTATATTGTTAAAATAAAAAAAAATATTTTTTAGCTCTATTTTAGAGAGGGAGCATGTGCACAAGCAGGGGAGAGAGACAGAGAAGGGGAGAGGGAGAGAGACAGAGACAGAGAGAGAGAGAATGCCAAGCACGTTCTACTCTCTTAACGTGGGGTTTGATCCCATGAACCTGGGATCATGACTTGAGTCGAAGTCGGACACTCAACCAACTGAGCTACCCAGGTGCCCCAATAATATACTTCATTATAAAGCCAGGCGGGGTTTTAGCCAGGTGGTATTTTTCATTTCCACAGGCATCCAAGAAATAGTAACATCATCTGTGATGACCTTTGGGCTGTGTCGTCTCTGATGTGACTAGACATCTCTGTGGGCATGACTGGTAAATGCTACCTTGCAAGGCACAGAAAGGCTGTCGAATGGCTGAGAGGTGTTCAGGGCTGACAGTGACGACAGTGCCCCCTGCATCAGAGTCTGATCTCAGCACTGCCGGCATCTCCCATTTGCTTTCTGAATCTCTAGGTACCATCCTGGCAACAGCAGGAACTTAGGAAACCCTGGTGAGGTCCACCCCTGCTGGGCCTCACCGTAGTCCTCAGCAGCCCCCTGGCTCGGTTCTTACATTTTTCTAACAGTTCCACCTCCTACCTCTCTACCGTCGAAGTCAATTTCACAGCTCACATTTTCGATGAAATCTCCCACAACTATAGCCAGCACCTTCAGATCGTGTCTTTCTAAATTATCCTTACAGCTCACTTCACACAGTTTGACACACGATTCTGTCAACGGCAAACCTCTATTTTGTCGTGTGTTTTTGTTTGGTGACCCCAACGAGACTATAAAATTACAGTAATCGGGGCCCCGGCTAGTCATTTATTGTTTTACTCATCGCCCCTTATTCCTTGTGTGCTCCAGCCTCCCTCACTCACCCTGCTTTCTCTCTTACTTCTTACTATCAGCACTCTCCAGCCACGTCAAGCCACTCACACATTCAGTCTCCTTTTTCTTTTCTTTCTCTGCCACACTCCTACCAAAGATCAACTCAGGCCTTCTATTTGAAGCCTCCTTAACACTGACATGCCGTCATCGGAAGTTATCATCTAGATGCTGGTTCTCTCTGATCCCACAGCAAGACTGCAACTTTTGAATTGAGGTGTGCCCTTGTGACTTTCCTTAGCCAATAGAATGTGAGTGGACGTGATGTTTACCACTCCCAGGGGGAAACTTTCAACGGCCAGTGTATGCTTTCTCATTCTTCTCTCTGCCACA
This sequence comes from Panthera uncia, assembly GCF_023721935.1. NCBI lineage: Eukaryota > Metazoa > Chordata > Mammalia > Carnivora > Felidae > Panthera > Panthera uncia. Next base: position 105,664,484 of record NW_026057584.1, on the reverse strand, counting down.
GCAACCTCCTGGGTGTCAGAGCACCGCCAGTTATCCCAGAATGAGGACAAAGTGGAAGAGGGGCCCCTGCCAATGTGACATAAGCATGTAACACAGGCATGACACAACCACTGGTTACTTAAGCCACTGACAGGTCTAACCAAGTAGCCTAACCGAGCCCATCCAGACAACACCCTTGACCTAATAGCTCCCCTTGGTGAGCCTAGAGCACATGGTCTCTCCTCTGCCTCCAACACTTATTCCATTTCCTATCTGTGTTCCTGGCAGGCCACAAACTCTCTGAGGATATGGCTTATAGTCCTATATGTATCCCACATGGCCACCAAGAAACACGTGTTGAATGAATGAACCCAAAGAGCCTGCCCCACGCTGAGAGCATCCTGAAGTCAGCACTGGCACTCCTGGAGGTGTGCCCATTCTGTGGGTAAGTCAGAACCACTCACAGTTATGGCAGGTGGCGCCACTGTAACCCGTGTTACTGCAGTTACAGGAGAAGCTAGTCCAGGACTGGGAGCAGCCTCCTCCATGTTCACAGTAGTTTGGCAAACACCTAAGGAAACAAAGCAAAAGCAAACAAAATAAACCAACTCAGTTGACATGAAGGGAAAACACAAAAATGTCTGATACCCAATTACATGGACTGATAGAAGAATTTGATCTTCTGTATTTCTATACTAAGTCAGACTTGAGTAACAGCAAAACAAGTCTTTGGCTTAACTGCAAGACACAGGTCTGTCCAGCACTACTGTGAGATGAAATGCTCACAGCTGATTTAGGCAATTACATGAAGCATTTCAACATTGGGGCAAATTGCCATTAACTTAAAGTTAATTTGAAGTGGTCAGGATCTGTAAGATTTTTCATTTACCATCGAACAAAATGTACAAAGATTGCAATTTTGCATTTTGGAAAGGTTTTGCATTTTTAAAGGAAAGGGAAAAGGGGCAGATAATTGAGGTCACTGTCCTCATGATTCTCTTCTGGGTGATGGCCAGGAATCTATTTTAAACTACACATGAAATTTGAAAAGATGTTACCTGCTCATTTAACATGCAAGGAAGCTTTATCATTTCAAAAAATGCCAACCCACCCTTAAAATGAGGCCTTTACTACTTATGATGAAAACAGTACGACTATTCTGAAAAACATTTTCACCACACACATTAAAAATTCTCTGAGGCATTCATATAATTTGACCCAGCGATCATACTTAAATGGCTCTATCTTAAGAATATATTTCAAAATATAAAGATTATGCATGCTAATTAACATCATTCACAAGGCAGCCATGATGAATCAATGTAGATGTCCAACATTAGAAAACTTCTTAGGGAATTTTTAGTACATAAAATTAATGGGCTATCATAAAGCTACTGCAAATGCTTAGCAAAAAGGATTATAACAAACTGAGACTGGATTAAGTGAAAATTCAAGATATTAAGCATGGCCACAACAAAATAAAATGAACACATTATATCACAAAAATGATAGGAAAGACAGACTTCAAGCACCACTTGAATTAATGGGAGTGAAGGCAAAGGTTCATATCTTCTGGACAGAGATCATGGGCTTTAGGGTCACTTATATCTGAGTTCGAATCCCAGCTCAGGCATTTGCTGCATGATGTCTTGGGGCAATTAATTCTCTTCACTTCTTACACACGCAACTTAAAATCTCTATAGCACAGGAATGGTTGTGACAGAAATAACCTGGTGAATGCTCAATATTAATAATGAATATAATTAAGAGTAAAAGCAGTGATAAATATGGGAACTCTTGAAAATAATCTTGAAATATAAAAAATACCATGAATTTAAAGGGGGAGAGGGTTTGAGTAAGGAAGTTACAGAAGTGGTCTAATACAATAAAAGGGTTCATTATGTAGCCTCTGAGAATGTGAGGCAAGCAAAAGTAAGATGATTTATCCTAAGTGTCCTATATAGGTAGAAAACCCTCCAGCAATGATTGTTTCAAAGCCCAGAAACTAATATTCCTGCATATGTTCAGACGTATTATTAGAAATTTTCCGCTCAGCACAGCAAACGTACAATTGTGCTGACAGGGCTTATGTCTGGGGAAAGCATATCGGTAACTCCATAGTATCTAACTGTGGCTTAAAGAACAGAAGGGGGGAGGGGAAAGAGGAACCAGTAATTTTTCTATGGAACGTGTTCACAGAAACCAAGCAATCAACACATAAGCAAAAACAAGTGGTCCCTTCCCTACTCCAGATTGCATCCTTCCTCTTGATTCCCATTCCCAGCTCTTAGTCTTGGTCGAAGGGAAAGAAACAGGCTTGTCACTGATATGGACCAAAGTCCCCGCCCCCCACTAGCCTTGAGTTGTGGGGAGTTACAGAAACTTGAGGCATCAGTGTCCACATCCACATATTCCAAGCAAAGATGTCTGCCCCAGGGTGTACCCTGATGGAGAGTCTGTGGGGCTAGCCTGTGAAAGCCCACCTACCCTACCCCTGTCTTCTCTTACATCCCAGCACCTCCCTGCTTCTGGATCACACTGCTCCTGCAGGGCATTTTCTCCATCATTTTCCCCACTGGAATTGTCAAGTTGTTACACAACCTCTCTTTACCCCTATCCAACTCCATTCCACTCCCCTTGTCCCAATGCCAAACATGCACACACATACACACACACGTGCTCCCCTTCTTCCCCCAGCATATAGTTAATTGCTTTAAAGATGGAAAGCAGAACAAAGCCAGGTGGTGAGGTACTTAATCCTATAGTTCTCTTGGTTTCAGTATCAAGAAGGTCCACATCAGCCTCTTTTAACGTCTGACACTATAGAATACTCAGAAGTTCTCAGGGGCCATGTTATCATCCACAGGAAGAAAGCTTGTGGGCAGTGAGAGAGAGAGACAGAGATAGAATACTGGGGTGCAGAATGCAGCAGAAAGACCGAGAGTTCTGACAGTACTTGTGTGGCTGGTTTTGGTTATTCCAAGATTTGGCTGCACCCCTGAACTTCTGAGGGCTGCCTGTTTTAATCTGTATCAGGTGCTGTGAGATAACCCAAGATCATTCTAGAAAAAGCCCTATTCCATTCAGGCTGGCTTGAGCTGGGATTCCAGGACTTTCAACTAACAGAATCTTAACCTTTTGTAAAACATCACTCTATGAATACAAAAACAAACGAAAACCCTTGTTTTCCCTCTATTCTATACGTTAAAATATTTTAAAACTCAAGATTGCCAAATTCAGTCTGGCATGTAGTAGGAGAGGCCTGAGGGAAAATGGTAAGAAATATGTGGGCACTTTGAACACATCTTTAATAAGCTTCACACAGACTTCATGTTGCAGTGTTAATAAACTCAATTTGCCAGTGAAAGGGTAGGATAGAAATTCATTGCTTATGGTCACTTTAAAAAATGATATATTTCTGAAAGGGAAAAGAGTACTTTGGTAAGAAAAAAAATCTAATATTCCTAGAATGAGAAAAAAAAATGAATGGATGTTTGTAGCTTGGTTCATTTTGGTTCAACGCATACTATGATTAGAAAAACTCATCTGTAAAGCTGACACTCAAAATAAAAGATGCATAACCCCAATTTGCTTATTTAACAAGGGCAGTTTTATGAGTATAATTTCCACATTCTTTAATCAGTTCATTTTAACTTGTGCTTTGTTTCTTTTTCTCCCTACTTGCCATAAACTGAGCACTGAAGGCATGACCCAGAAAGAGAACAATGGAGGTGTTACCAAAGTGAGAAGGGCCCACTAAGGGTGAGAGACCGTCACTATCTTAGATGTAAAGCCCTCAATTCAAATTGTTAGGAGATAATCACTCTGAATTCCTATCTCCTCAAATTCTAATGATACTTCATAGGCAACTGGATTTGGATGGATGTGCTTTCTCTTGGTGCACACTGGTTTAACAAAGAAAGCCGTCAGCATGAGCGCGACCCTTGCCTTTGTCCTGTCCAGGAGCCCAAACAAGCAAATGCAGGGATGTGTGTCAGCAAGGACTTAGAGAGTGGGAAAGACCCACTGGAAGCTATTTGCTTCTTTATCAAAACAGAGAATGCATGGGCTGAAGGGTGAGGACAGAAAGAGTTGAAGGAAAGGCAGATGAGAGTGAGAAATGGAAGGAGAGGGAAAAAATGGAATATGGACAAAAATTATAATGAGATTTAAGAGACAATTTGTAATTTTCCCCTGAATCAAAACTTGTTCTGAAAGAGAAAGATCATTGCTGGTTGGGGCTGTGGACAAGCGAGGGCAGAGGTGAAGTGGGAAGAAAAGTCCTCCAGACCGGTCCATGGACCTCTCCAGTGGCCACCACCCAGCCTGTGGGAGTGCATGGTTCTTGCTTCACTGCTGTTGTTTTCTGGTGTGGCAGGTTGTTCATAAGGATATACAAGAGAACAAAACATTTCTCTTTAAAGGCCAAAGAAGCTGCTTCGAAGAAGGGAAAGAATTTGTCAAGATGTTGGGAGATTGTGCCAGTCAGACGGCCAAAGATGGACATTTCTGAGAACGTAAACCAGAGCCCAGCTTCAAACATCCTGGCCAGCACAGTTTCTGCTAACCACAAGTTCTCTCCATTGGCATTAGGAAGAACAAAAAGACTGCCTGGAGTTTTCCTCAAGAATGTTTGGAGTGGTTATTTCCCCAACTTAGCTTTCACTGAGACCATGAAAAAGTTTCCAGCTGGAGCAGATGAGGCTTGAGAAAAGCATTAGGGAACCAGTGGGGTTCAAGATAGTTCCGGAAAATGTAGTCTGTCCATTCATTTATAATTTAAAAAGTTTCGTATACTTAATACCCATTTTTGGCTTTTCGTACACAAAAACCAGATTACTGAGCAATAGACATTGCAAGTCTCATAAGTATATGCCAGTGACTTCTGAGTTTATACTCTGTGCTCATAAATGCAGCTGTCTGCTTCACAGCTCCACTTGGGTGTCTAACAGATGTGTCAAACTTTGCATGTCTAAATTTATGTCCTGCTTCTCCCCCAGCCCACCTTCCACCCATATCCTTCACTATCAGGTGACAGCAACCCCATACTTGACACTTACTGTCTTGAATCCCTTCCCTCAGTCCAGGTCCAAGGTAGGAGCAAGCCCTCTGGTTCTGCCTCCAGAATCTGTCCTGCATCTGACCACTTCCCATCACCTCTATTGCCACCGCTGTGGTCTGGGCCACCAGCATTTCTCGCTTCAACAACTGTAGTCTTCAACGAACTGACCTCCCAGCTTCCACTTTTGTCAATTCCCAACACAAGTGCAAGTGAGATCTTCTTAACCCTTAAGGTAGGTCGTACTGAAACTCTCTAATGGCTTCCTGCTGTATTCAGGGTAAAAGAAACATCCTTCAAATGACCTACTAGTCCCTGCTGATCTGTACACCCATTAATTCTCTGAATTCACCCCTAATCTTCTCCCTTTTCTACATCTGACCAAGCCACAGAAGCCAGCTTTCCATCTTTCCAGTTGACCTCCTCATTGTCCCTAAAGCATACCAGGGATGCTCCTTTGTCAGGGTCTTTCACTGAGATTCCCTCTGTCTAGAATGTTCTTCCCTGGATGCCTACACAACCCACACCTCACTGTCTCCCTGTCTCTGCTCAAATGATACCTTATGGAAGAGGCCTCCCACATTTATACTATTTAAAATTGCAAACCCCCCTTCTGTCTACATACCTAATCCCTTCTCTCAACCCTACCTCTTTTGTCTACCATTTTACTGTATCTTCTAAACCATTGTATACTCTGCTTATGCGCTCAGTTTATGATTTGTTGCCTATCTCTCCACACAGGAAAGTAAGCTCCATAGAGTTGTTCTCTCTTGTTCACTATCAATGCAGTAAACAGTAGGTGCTCAATAAATGATTTTTGATTGACTGGATGAATGCATGTATGAATGAATGGATGAATGGATGGTCGGATGGATGGATGGACATTTCTGGAGTGCAACAGTCAGCTGAAGCTGCCCGCTTTTAGCGAAGCCTCTTTAGTTAGCTGCAGTGTATCTGGCCTTCTTTTGTTTGTTATTACCTGCCTGACACTGAGAAGCACAATAAGAGGTGAGTGGGGATGAGGGGTGACACAAGAGCCTCACTTTTTTTTTTAATGGTAAAGAAATAGTGATACAAGTAAAGAGAGCTTTCTGCACAGTCATAGATGAAGGGCAATTTAAAGAAGGGAGAAAAACACAGCGAAGAGGTGGTGAAGTTGATGCACACCATGAATGGATCCTCTTTAGTGGTCTTTATGGATGCACAGAAATGATGTAATCCCTTCTGATTACTTGTGACTACTGGGCTGTATTGTTGGGTCGCAACAATTTTATCTCCCAGGTACTTACAGGGATAACCGGCTCCAAATTGATCTGAAGCAGAACACTTTTGAATGATGCCACTTAAGAGCTCCTGAGAGGAAACATCTAGCATTCCTGATAAGCTGTGTGCAATTTCTGATAGATATTAATGAGATAAAAAGGCTGTTTGGGAAATTCAATTTACCTATCTAGCTCACATTGATTACTGTCACCTTTAACCAGATATTCCAAAATGCAATGACCTTTAACCAGCTTTGTGACTACCCTAATGATGTTTAACCAAACATCGTTTTCATGGCTAATCTCCTACAAAATACGGCCACCAAGAGGCAATTTAGATTTGCTTTCTTGAAGGCTTTCCTCTTACCCCCTTCCTCTTACCAAGCTTAAAATGAAACTTGGAGATGTGCACACAGTCATATCTGAGATGTTGCTTTAATGGTGTCATTTTCCCCATTTTATAAATGAGGAAAGTAGGACAAGATGAGAGTAAATAACTTGTCTAACTATGAAGTGACAGAGCCAGAAACGTGAGCCACGCTACCTGTCACTGAAGCCTGTATTCTCAAACACTGTGCACCTTCTCTCCAATGGAAGATGATCCAGCTCCTTACAAGCAAACTCTCAGCATGCATTAGGACATCACTTCTGCCAAGAGCGGGAGGGAGGGAGGCTTCATGTAGTTGCCCACTGATTCCAGAAACTCATTAGCAAACTTAGAGCTGCGAGGTTAGACTTTTTCAAGATATTTTCGGTAGCTAAAGAGGTCTTAATGACAGTGAAAACTGTGTTAAATGGGAAGAAATAAACCCGAGGTAGAGAATAAAGGACATATTATACAATTAGTACAATGCTATATAATTCATTCTTAAATTCTATAAATTCAGGGATAAAGCATGAGGAAAAGAGGTTTTGATCTTGTTTTCAATCTCTTTTCACTACCAAATTGTTGAATTCTTAAAATTATTAAGAAAAATAGAAAATATACTCAGGACTCAAAGTTGGCCTTTGAATTCAGGGCTATAGACTTCATGGCCAGTCCACCAGGATGTCATGGAGCCCTTGACTGAGAACCCACCCACACATAACCAGTGTTCAAGGTGTTCCACTAATATCAACAAAGCTCATGTTTCTATCTCTGTCATTTAGCAGAGTCAGTGTCTTCTTTAGGCACACAAATTTTAATGCCAGAAATTTCTGAATTTAGTATCAAAAGTTTAAGATGAACAAAATCTTAGTATTAATATTTGAGGGTTAAGAAGGAATAAGGTACTGAAAGAGAAAAATGGTCCCAAAGCCGATCTCAGCCAGAAACTTTTGTATAATATAATCTACATCTTGCTGGGAAGAAATTAGTATAATTGACTTTGATAAATATGCTTAAGCATATTTATCATGGATTTTAATAGGATTAAGACCAATGTCAGTCGATGGTCAACCTTACAGGGAACCTGACTTAAACAGTCTTGCATCAAGTCCAGGAGTTTAATAATCATTAATTTTTTTTTTTAATTCAGTCTAACAAGGGACATATTTAAAAGGCCCCTAAATAAAGCCTCTGCCAAGAATGGATCTTTGAATTGGCCGGAGATGGGTCTTTTATCTTGTAGCAAGACTGAAATAAAACTTTGAATTTGCATTTGTAATTTTAAAGAAATTTGGCCTATGTGGCCTAATTTGGCCTTATAAACACCAATTTAAAAAGTGTAAGATGACCAACTTAGACCTTAAAAATCTTCCTTAGTAGAACATCTAAGATAAATAGAGTTCACCAAAGTTAAATGTTCGTTTTCTGGATGCTTAACTTGTAGAAATATTTGTGGCATTAATGCAGTAAACTGAACAACTTGGAAAGTAAATAAATCATATTATAAATGTAGTTTAATACATTTGAAGGTATTTAAGTCACTAAGTCCATAAATGGGCTTAAGCATTATTCAAAGGGCTTTAGACCTGAGTGCTAATACTTGCTAGACTTACAAGTAGAATATGGTTTTAGAAGCTGAATTTACAAAGTTGAAAAGAAAACCATAAAAAAGCAAGATTTTGAATTCATAATTTTAAGAAATTTAGCATCACTCTTTGAAAGAAAAATGACCTTACAAACAGTCTAACTTGCATGAAAAAATCCTCCTTTGTGCATGCCCCACTTTCATCATACCTGTTGTTGGCTGATTAATCCAACAGGAGTTCAATTTTACCTTCCTAACCCACTTTATGGGGGACACTGTGCTCATCCACAGGCTCTACACGGTGCCCTTGATTCTCACCTTGAAAGCAACTTCCACTTGGACGCTGAATTCTATCTCTAGTTCCCCTGCTTCAGTGTGGCTCTGTCACTTTAGTGAGTACTTTTTGGTGAAAATAGTAGATTTTAGGCTCATTCTGTTAATCAAATTCTCCTCCCAAATGTTCTAAACTCCCTTAAATAGTATTTAGGTGAATGTATCTCTTGAAAACCAGCTAACCTTGGATTTTATGTTACTTTTCTTAATTTGTAAGTGTCAGGGAAAAACTGTTACACCCTTTTATTTTCATTATTTGTTTTTAATATTGGACAGTGGTTCTTTGTATTTTTTTTATGATTTCTGAGTATTTCTTCTTATTTTACACATTGTTCCTGTTTGGCCTTTGCCTGTTACACACTTTGGCGTTGATGCAACATGTGAAGGCTGTTGCCACTGACTGATGTGGTGGCATTTCCAAAATTTAAATTATGTATCTGCTTTGACTTAGCAATTCCATTTCTTGGAATAATGCCCTAGAAATACTTTCTTAAATGCACAAGGATATACAAGATAATTATCATTATTTTTTTTTTATTTTTTAACATCTATTTATTTTTGAGACAGAATGTAAGTAGGGAAGGGGCAGAGAGAAGTGGGCTCCAGGCTCTGCGCTGTCAGCACAGAGCTTGATGTGGGGTTCAAACCCACAAACCATGAGATCATGACCTGAGCCAAAGTCAGACATTTAACTAAGCCACCCAGGTGCCCCAAAATTATAACCATTATTAACAACTCAAAAAAATGGAAACACAGTCCACCATTTTGGGAACAGTTAAAGAAATGGTGGTACATCCATACTACAGAATGTTATGAGGCAATTAAAATGAATACATACATCTATATGTAAGGATGCTGGAAAGTTCTACATGTGTAATATAATATTAAGTACAGAAACTGCACTGCAGAATAACATGTTTAGCTTCTGCTGTTATGGCCCTCATCATTATAAAGAGAAAATAAGGTCTAGAAGGAAATGGTCCAAAATGGTAATCTGCTAATAGTGGTTAAATGTGGGAATGAAAGTACCATCCCACTCTTTATTGATTTCCGGCTTGGTCATTGCTTTTACAACGAAACTGGAGAGAAATATATACACGAGCTTACATTCATATTTTATTTTGCTATTAGACAAGAGCAAAGAGAAACTTTTCATTTAAGAAATGGTCTGTAAGAAGAGTCAGGCTGTCCCAAGACACAGTGTCAGCCCAGATAGGGGACCAGCTGGACAACAGAAGAGATTCAGATGAATGAGTCTTGTTTTCTGCTTAAAGCTACAGAGGCTCAGTGAGCCCGCCAGGTCCCTTACTAAAGCAGAGCAGACACTCAAACCCAGGTCCAACTGACCAACCTCCCCCTCCCTCATTAAACTCTGAAAATAAAATTCATTGGGTGAGGCCTCTGTTCCTCTGGAACAAAGCCCACCTGGTAATAGAGTCCTAATGATCACATTCATTATGGACCTCTATTGATCCATGTAAATTTTAAAAGTCTCATGTAAAAATTAAAAAAAGAGCATCTTTTGTCTGAGAAAATAAGCACGCAATGGTGTGTGTCCCTGAATAGCTATCCTTCTATGACAGTTATTTATTTAAACACACGCACTGTTAGATACAGGCACATCCCCCCAAAAAATCCCCAACCTGAACACAGCTAGAGGAACTCATCTGTTTAGATGAGCCTGAAAAAATACTCAGTGTATGTCTATAAACACCCACAGAAAAATTTTGTCCTCAGTATGAAATTTCCCCTTTCCGCATTCCCCATAACAGATTGAAATGAGTAGGACATCCATTGGCAGGCCTTTGAAATTCCCAAATGTTCAGATAAATGGTTACCTACAAATGAGTCTGAATGTATTTATGCTCCATTGAGTTACTTCCCTTTTTAAGAATTCTCATCCCTTCTTTATACAGCTGAAGGTCAGTTTCAATTTCTATATGCTTTCCTTGGAGACAAAAGAACAAAACATTTCAATAGTCCTCAAAATGCAAGCTGACTAATGCAAGCCTTTTAATGAAGCTCATACATTAAAAATCAGCTAGGTTGCGTTCCTTTGTCTGTTTGCTTTAATTAGCAGCCAACTGCATTGATCTTATTTTGGTCAGATAGCTTCTCTGAAAGCTTTTGAAACCTATTTCTATGCCTCTCCATTCTAACAATTACCATAATCCCATTTTACCCCCACAGTTGGATCTTCATTATAATTGAAATTTGTTGTAATTACAGCAGATGCAGACATTAAGGAATTAAGTGAATAAAAAGAAAAGTGTCAGAAGTCAGCTTCCTAAATTTCCCAGGGTCTAGTTCACAGCAGGCAGCCAATTGTCAACTGTTGCTGAGAAGATCCCAGGATAATGGAGGAAGCAATGGTGGTGCACCTCCTGGGAGTACTGTCCACCTTTCACCCAGAGCCAGGCATCCACAGCAGCACAGCTCTTCCCTGCCCTGGCTTTTGATGGCCAAATGGGAAGGTCCTCTCTCCACTCTTCTGCAAACCTAAGGTTCATGACCAAGAGATGCTCAGTGCTCTGCAAAGGCCAGTTCTTTAAAGCAGAGGATGTTCCGATTCAAGAAGAATGTATCAGTGTTATCTATTCCAAAACTGCTAATATGAGGAGCAAGCTGAGGCCATGAAACTAATAGCAAGTCATTGCTACCTGGTCACTTTACAAACAAAGATACATACCCCTCCCACCCCCCCAACACACGCTTTCTCCAATAACAAAATAATGTTGTTGTTGTTGTTTAATCATAAGAGAAGAGAATTCCCTATCAGTCTGACATGGGTCATTCTGACTAAATAAGGCAGAACTGAATTTCTGTAATCAATCCATTTGTCTCCATGGCCTAGAAGTGATTCAACAGAATGGAAAAGCACCACACAATTTACAGACGGTCTCTGGACTTTACGGGAGAGAAATCTGGTCTGGGTTCATCTACTACATATCAGTTAGGTAAATGGTTCTGCGTGCCTTGCACTGGGATGCTTTTGTGTACCATCATATAGATGGTGTATCAATTGTTATGTTAAAGTGAGTCAGGAAATGCAAGCAAGAGGGTTTTCCAGATTATTACAGTGGTCTCATTCTTAAACATTAGAACATCATTCATATCCCACTATGAATGGGAACAATTCTGTTGTCTGGCTCAGTGCTTCTCAAATTTTGGTTGAAATGTGATACAGTAGGTCTGGGGTAGAGAGTGAGGTTCTATATTTATAATAAGCTCCCTAAAGATGCCAGAGAACTGCTAGTCCTCACCTTGAATACCAAGGATCGATTTCTAGCTCAAGGCTCGAGTTCTAGTCCATAACCATCCTGCAGAGATGGATCAGGGGATTGCAAAGTTGTGAGGATTATTTTTTCCCTTTTTTAGTTCTTGGGCTCTTTTTGCAATTATTTCGTTTTTTTAATTTTTTAATATTTATTTATTTTTGAGAGAGAGAGAGAGCGAGAAAGACAGAGCACGAGTAGGGGAGGGGCAGAGAAAGAGGGAGACATAGAATCTGAAGCAGGCTCCAGTCTCTGAGCTGTCTGCACAGAGGCGGACGCAGGGCTCGAACCCATGGACTATGAGATCATGACCTGAGCTGAAGTCAGACACTCAACCAACTGAGCCACCCAGGTGCCCCATAATTTTGTGTAATTTTAAACCGAAACATTATAGTTCTCTGGGGCACCTGGGTGACTCAGTCGGTTAAGCATCCTGCTCTTGGTTTTGGCTCAGGTCATGATCTCATGATTCTTGAGATCGAGCCCCATGTCGGGATCTGTGCTGACAGCGTGAAGCCTGCTTGGGATTCTCTCTCCCTCCCTCTCTCAGAATAAATAAATAAGCATTAAAAACACATTATAGTTTTCCAACGTGTTATGTATCAGATTTTAATACACCACACTAGCTATATGCTAGTTTTGTGCCCTGGAGAACTCGATGTCAATCTTCTGCCTTCTCTGCACTGTATTCGTGGGAATAAGGATGTACTAACATCATCGATGAGGAAGGATGCTGCAGTGCACCAGCTGGGTCCCGTTGGGTCTGCTCAGGTCCCAGAAGGTAGAGTGGGCATTGCTACACTTAAACCCACTTAAATCTATTTAAACCCAGCCATGCTCGGGAACATCTGCTAGCCACATGCTCTTTCCACTGCATAATAACAGAGCAAAAACAAGTGAATGGATGAACGTGACATCAGAATAATGTCATATTACAGACAGTAATAGCAATGACTACCCATTTATCTGGCTCTTGTATTTATAAGGAATGGACACAGTTCTCCAATTTGAAATTTAAAAAATATACCTACTTTTGAACACTTCTGGATAAATCTTATTGCAAAATATCAGCTATTTCAGGGAAAGGTATTCAAAACCTGTATCACTTGGCAGCTGCTTACGTATGTAAATCAGGGTTTTCTAAACTTTTAAAAGAGTCACATAAAATGAACACCAAGGCTCACACATGACTGCACATGCAAGTCCTCAAAGTGCTTCATTGGTTTCATAAACCAAGTTTAGAAATATTTAATTTGAGGGGCGGCTGGGTGGCTCAGTCGGTTATGCGTCCAACTTCAGCTCAGGTCATAATCTCACGGTTCGTGGGTCCGAGCCCTGTGTCAGACTCTGTGCTGACAGCTCAGAGCCTAGAGCCTGCTTCAGATTCTGTGTCTGTCTCTCTCTGCCCCTCCCCCACTCACACTCTGTCTCTCTCTCTCAAAAATAAATACACATTAAAATGATTTTTTAAAAGAAATATTTAATTTGATCTTCAAATATTGCTTTTAATCTTTTATAGATAGCCCTACGGTTTTATTTGGCAAAATAAAAAATTTTCATTGCCAAAAAACAAAAAACAGAAAGAGAGAAAAACCTCTTATATACAGGACAAGAAGGACACAGGTCGTGATTGGGTTCATTGAATCTCCTTCCAAGGTTTTATTTTGCAGGCTGGCCTGGCTGCTGTGGTCACCACCACGGCCTCTGGAACCCACAAAGAGAGAGTGTGAACATCACGACACCAAGTATCCAGGTTGCTGATCCATTTGGGAATGTCTTCTGGGAAGGTTCTTTGATTTTCACTTTAAAGGTCATGCTATAAAATTAAACCTGAGCTGGGGAATGAGGAGGTCTACCAGAAGGTCTCATTTTTGAGCATGGAAACTCTGCTATGAGGAAGGGCTGGTCTGCGACTGTCCCCTTGTGTTCCAGCTGAGGAACAGTGTGGGCTCCTTCACAGACAGGGTGCATTTGGACAACCCGGACGTCACACTGGGGAGCTCCAAGTTCAAATCCTAGTCTGCCATTTTCTAGCGTGTGTGCCATTGGAACTTTTGCAGGCTTTTCTCAGCTTTAATTTCCTCTTTAGTAAAATCGAGCTAAAAATCATCTCCAAATCATTTTGAAAATCAAGTAAGGTCTGGCAGAACATGACTCCATGTAAATAAACCCATTATTCTTTTCACGTATACTTGCAGGTGGTTTGTGACCCAGGCCAAGACTGTGTGTTTTCTTTTCTTTCTATCTGTAACAGATATGTATTTCCCGGCTCATGGAGAGGGAGATTTATTTGGTCTGCACATGGCTAAGCCCAGTTTGCTCACTGGGCTTGTTGATGCAGATCTGACATTTCTATTCTCTGTTGCTAACCTCAGGAGCTGCTAAGAAAGGTCACACTAAATCTTTGCTCATTTAACTTTTACCAGTGTCCTGTCCACTGCAGCAAACCCGGCCTCCTGGAGGGAACTGAGCAGTCACTGCTCTGGTTTAGTTAAGATCTGTGTCTGGGCCTTGAGGCCTGAACCCCGCAGGGGCAATGCCCTGCCTTGTGGTAAACTGCTAGTGACCACAGGTGGTGGCTAGTCATTCCAACCACAGCCAGGGAAGAGTTTGGTTGGCCCCGGACTTTGTGTCTGTTCCAGGCACAGGCTCTGAATCCGATCTGACCTCAAATGCTATGACCCTTGCACGAGGAGATTATGGAGAACACAAGAAAGAAAGAAAATACCGAATCCTTCCTACGATAATTATACACACATTTTTCCCCCTTTCAACTTGTTTAGACTCTTCATTATCTAATTTACACATGTGGAAAATGGGAGCTGAAAAGCCTTCCATTAAGGAGAAGCTTAGTTGAAAATATTCAAAATTTAAGACATCTTAGGTCAAGAAGGAGACACAGGCCCACAGAGCAGTTAAGAGCTGAACCCCAAGCCAGCCGGGGGGAGCCGGGATGCAGCTGGACCTCAGAGAAGCTGAGCCTGCACACCTGGATACAACTAGGGGGTTCATGGCACCCTGGCCTTGGCTGTGCTCTGTGGGTTGATTTCCCTCACTCTGCCTCTGTCCCATCTTCCTCCTTGTGACAGGGAGGATTGCTGGGAATCGCCAAGTTTCGCAACCCAAGGTGTCCCCTATGAGAAAAGAGCTTTTCTCTCTAATGTCAAGTTTGGGACCTCCCAGAGGGGCCAATTTGGCCCAGCTTGATGGGTCAGTCCACTCTGGCCGAGGGCTAGAAGCCTCAGAAGAATCCATTTCCCACAGAAATATGGGGTGTGAAGGGCAGGAGGAGGAGTGACCCCAGACAACAGCAGGACAAGAGGCCCCAGACACATAAAATTATAGGTGGCTTCTAAAGGACTGTCCACAGTCCCCATTTTAACACACTAACCTTCACACAGCCTGCATTCACTTTCACTTTTGTATGAGAATCCTGTCAGGGGTGCCTGGATGGCACCAATGTTAAGCGTCTGACTCTTGGTTTCAGCTCAGGTCATGGTCTCGCAGTTTCATGAGTTCAAGTCCCACATTGGGTTCTGTGCCGGTGGTGCAGAGTGTGCTTGGAATTCTCTCTCTCCCTCTCTCTCTCTGCCCCTCCCCTTTCATGCTGTCTCTGTCTCTCTCAAATCAATCAACTTTAAAAAAAATATTAAAAAGAAAGAATCCTCTCTGTCATTTGAGGCTCCACACATGACATCCCAAAACTGAACCCTCATTCCCAGACGACTCTGTCTCTTTTCAAAATTAATAATGCACACAGCAAAGTTCAGCCCGTCACTGTTCATCAACTGTATTTTTATTCCGTTGGAATTGAATGACATGCTGACAGATCTTAGATGACTGGGGCCACCTGGCATTTCTGTTTAATATTTCCCTGCATGGCTAAGAAAAAAGTTGCTTTCACTCCCTCCTACGTCTTTGGTAGGTACCACCACTCATCCACTGCAGTCTTTCACCTTTGAGTCTAAATTCTATCTTGGAATCCCTTGGAATATCGTCCAAAGCCACCGTCACTAGCATCATGGTGGGTACAAACATTGCATCCGATTTGCCAGCTCTAGAGTTTCAGGAAATAAATCATACACTGTGCTCTACCCTATGCTGTCTGAATTTTCCCAAAATATTTATAGACATGAAAGAATGTTAACCTCCCTACCATTTCAATAAATGCTACACTTGGTGTGCTAGACTTCGTGCCATGCTATCACATCATTATTTCAGCTAATCAATAAAACACCCCTGTGAGACAGTTATCGCTATCTCTAGGAAAGTGAGGATCACATATTAAGCAGCTTATTTAAAATTACAGAAGTGTAAAAGGCAGGCTGTAAATCTCGGTCTATACAAATCAAAGGAAGAAGTTCTAGGCATCAGAATTAGAAGGAAAAAAGGGAGGGGCACCTGGGTGGCTCAGTCGGTTAAGTGTCCGACTTCAGCTCAGGTCACGATCTCGCGGTCTGTGAGTTCGAGCCCCGCTTCGGGCTCTGGGCTGATGGCTCAGACCCTGGAGCCTGCTTCCGATTCTGTGTCTCCCTCTCTCTCTGCCCCTCCCCCATTCATGCTCTGTCTCTCTCTGTCCCAAAAATAAATAAATGTTAAAAAACAAAAAATAAAAAAAAGAAGGAAAAAAGGGGGTAGAAGATTCACTTTAAAGAAAAAATGTTTGTTTTATTGAGAAAAAGGAAAAAAAAAGGAGGGCCAAGGTCTGCTTATGATCCTCTCATTCTCTTTAACACCAGCTTTTGAAGTCTCTTTGTCTAAACTACTGAACACCTCCTGGTGATTACTCTGACGTACTGTATACTTCAGGGTAGCATTTCCAAAAGTTTCTTGTGTGGATGAGTAGTCTGTAAAGAAGGGTTTCATGGTAAATATATTTGTGATGCTGTGAACTTCTTCTAACTAATTCCCCTCTTGCATAGCTTAGAAGTGTATGGTGTACACACACACACACACACACACACACACACACACACACAAACTGCCACCACCACATGACACACTGGGAAATCCTGCAGTAAAGAAACCCATTTAATTTTACTTACTCCAGCATTTCTCAAACTTATTTGAACAAAGAAATCATTTTTCAAAGAATACCATTAACATCAGGCAGAACTAGAGTGTTGTTCCCCACTGTGTAGAGAAAATTTGGATGAAACTGTACTATGATGAGCTCAATAAGGAAATTTCATTGTTTAATCTGCTGACACAATATTTCTAAAAGAGTGATAAACAGACATCCTGGGGTGTCTGATAAAATGCATATTCCATGTCTCTAGCTCATTTGGACTTAATCAGAATATCTGGGGTTATAGAGTCCAGAAATCTGCATTTTAAAAAAGCATCCTAAGTGATTTTTATGCATTCTAAAATTTGAAGCTATTCTCCAATAAGGTTGGGGTTAAATCTTAAGATTACCTTTAATCCATTGGTAGTATTGGAAATTGTGCTAGGTTAACATCTGCAGTCTGGTATGGATCTTTATTTGAGGTCATTTGTGTTAATTAATACAAAGACTCAGGTGAAGTCAACCATTTGCCTACAGAGACCCCCATTAGGTAGCCTTTACCTTGCAAAGCATTCCATCCAAAGGTAGGGCTCTCAGCCTCCAAGCACTGAAATCCAATTTTCACAGATGATCAGGACCACTAATCATCAATATTATGACTCATGCAAGCAAATCTAACAAGAGCCTGGTGCATACTAGAATTCCAGTTTAAGGATATACACTGAGAAGTTGAATTTACAAAGGGCCTGCTATTCCCACCAGATTGACCAACACATCCTTTTCCTGTAGGTAAGCTCCATGGATCGATTACAAAATATCAGAAGGCCAGCCATTTAAACTTAAAATCGGAACAAGGATAGTTCAAGGATTTCTGGGTTTAATGCCAGTACTGTCTGACAGATTGAATGATCCAAATCCACATTAGTGAGTGAACCCACACAAGTTTTGCTGGCCCCCAGGCTACTTCTTACTCCAAATTGCTTGGATTCAGGCAGGAAGGTTTTTTTTTTGTTTGTTTGTTTGTTTTAATTTTAATGTTTATTTATTTATTTTTTGAGAGAGACAGAGTGTGAGTGGCGGAGGGGCAGAGAGAACGGGAGACAGAATCTGAAGCAGGCTCCAGGCCCCGAGCTGTCAGCACAGAGCCTGACGCAGGGCTCGAACTCATGAACTTAGAGATCATGACCTGAGCCGACTGAGCCACCCAGGCGCCCCAGGAAGGAAGTTTTTAGAGAGCTATCAATCACTAATTCTAGCATGTTCTATGATACCTGAGATGAATAAAAAAAAGTGAAGATTCTCTTCTGTAAAAGATATTAGAAACTAAAGCCTTAGTGATGATATATAATTAGATGATAAGTATATATTTGCTCAAAATATGTCCTTATTTTGAAGGTAACTTTGAACTGGTCAACAGATACAGCAAAAGAATACTTGATATAGTAAAGTTATCTCTTAAGCAACACAAATTTTTTGACATTTTGAGCTAAAAATAGTTAAACCACTTGTCTGCCCAGGATCTTGGGAGAAATTAAGGCAAAGAGTGATAAGCTTTTGTCTTCTGATACAAATGCTCTGAGGAGAGGTATGGAAAGGTATAGACCATGGTCATACACAGCCTGGACTGCTAAGGCTGGCATTATATACACTCATCGGGTCTTGATTCTGAGACCCATACCTCATCTTTAGGGTCACCGTAGGTGCATCTGCAGGTTGCTGAACTAGGAAAAAAATATGCAGCTCCATGGGGACTGGCACAGAGAGTCTAGTCCTGCATTATCCAATATGGTGGACCCTACCCACACATGCTTATCTAAATCTAACTTTATTAAAATGAAATTGAATAAAAAATTCACTCCCTCAGTCATAACACCCACACTTCAACTGCACAAAAGCTGCTAGTGATTAGGTGTAGACAACATAAAATAGATTGTTTCCATCACTGCACAGTGTTCTTCTAGTGGGCAGTAAAGGTCTAGCCCAATTAGTATTCAATTCACTCACTGACACAAACATTTCTATTACATCCCATAGGCTTCATCCATTCCTAGGGAGATATAGTCAGATCCATGATGCTCCTTCACTCTGACATCAGGAGTACAAGAACTCAAGGGGTATATGTCTGATGCCATTGATTGAGGTATAATTCAGCCTGGCATAGATACTAAGTGTGTCTTCAAGACAATCCTATGAGATGTTTAGCTTAATTTTGTAAAGGCAACATTATTTCTGTTATTTCTAAGTTGCTTGGGAGCCCATTAACCTCTAATGAAAATACTTGCTAACTATGTAATCTTGGAAAAGTCACTGAACACCTATAAACCTTAGTTCTCTACTTCGTAAAATGAGAATGGTTTATTTTAAACATTTTAGTATAGGTCTCCATAGATATGAGTAAGATAATTAGTAGAGGATAAAACCTAGCATGGCACCTGGCCCATGGCTGAATTCTACTAAATTTAGATGACGCCTGTTATACTATAGAAACAAGGGGAAAATTTCATAGGAGAAGAAAAAAAATACAACTTCCATATACTTTTTTTTTTTACAAAGAGGCTTTAGATGGCATTTGGAAAAAGTTGGAAGTGGCTCTCTCTGTTAGAAAGCACTAGAGAATTTGACACAGCCCAGTGAATAATAACAATGTTTTTTAAGTCTCTGCCAGGCATTTCCGAAAAAGAGAGAGAAAAATAAAGACGGTGACAGAGTATGGATTGTATATGATTCCGATGCTGCTCTCTGGGCTCACGGGAAACCTTTATCCTTCTTCAATGACTTCACTTTCAGATAAACAGCTGACATAGTTACAGACACGCTGGCACCCGTCAGTATCATTTTTTTTAATCCCATTCCTAACAGGTGAACCATGCCAATTTCACAAGCTTTCCCAACTGAGCCTCCAGGAGGCTGTTTAGAGCTCGCTGAATCCAGGGGGTGCACTCCCCAGATCCTATTACCAGGAGACTGGTGACATGCTTTGACAATCACCGCAGACATTCTGTATGTTTCTCTAGAGCTGGCTTCTCTTCAGACACACTTTTCTTTTTCAGAGCTAACCCCCTTATCTTCTAAAAGCATAAGATTGTAATAAGGATAATGCGCTCGCATGCTTCCTTCCACTGTAATATTTATAGGCTACGTTGCTCAAATACATTGCTATGGTTTGCTTGTCTAATTTTATGATGGCCTTGCTAAACAAAAATACTCTTGCTCGCTAGTGCTTACAGAAGGAGCACTTAACACCACGTGAACGATGACAGCTGGCACCAGCTGCTTTTATTAGGCACTTGAGCTATTCAAATAGAGTGCCGCTTGGTGTGAACCACAGTGGGAAGTTTTCAATAGGAGAAAGAGGTGAAGGGTTTCAGTTCCCAAATCTTGGACAACGGTCTCCAGGGTGTGGGATGGGAAAAGATACTAAAGATGATGAAGTTCATTCCATCTCTTGAGGTGACACTACATCCGACTCCCAGAGGAGTGTTGAGTGTTGTCAGTTACACATGCATTTCATCCCCAGCCACCAACAGCAGATGCTGTTAAGGTTCAATTTATTCAACAAATGATGGCGAAGCATGCGCCCTCAACAGAAAGCATCAGTGGGCATATCAAGAACTTTCTCTGAGAGGGTGAAATACAGATCCAAAACAGGTGACAGTCATGATCGGGAGCTAAATGTAATAGAGAAAAGAAGTGCCAGGGACGGTCACATAGGTCTTGGTGAACATCAGGCATAGGAAGGGAGACTTGACAGGGTAGGTGGGATCTGAACTAGTCTGTGAGAGATGGGCAGAATTGGGGTAAAAGGAACGGTGTAAGGAAACTCCACACAAGTAAATAGCAGCAGGTGCCTGGGGGCTAGAATAAGACCGGCTACTATGGGGCAGGGAGGGGGTTCACTTTGGAACTGAAATGCCCCTCGACTGCTATTTTCAACTCAGCTTGCTCTGCTTGCCTGTCACAATGCACCTCAGATGTAACTCCATGCCCCTCCGTGCCACAAGTTTCCCTGTGTACCCTGTCTGCTTTTTGTCTGGCTTTCTTGTTCTTGAACTTTCCCACAGGCAGAGATTATACGTATTCGGGAACATAGCAGATGCTCAGTAAGTGCTTATAAAGAGAATGATGAATTAATAGATGAGATAATGTTGAAGAGGAAGGAAATGGGAGAAGCGGTCAAGGGAGACCAAAGAGGCAAGCAGGGGGGTGGGGATCCTTGTCTTTAATGCCTCACTCCATCAACTACAAGAGGGCAGGGGAAACACATGTGCAGAATCTGAATTTCACCATGGCTAAAGTTGTAATAAAATCTGTATTTCGGGAACTAGGAGAGAGGTAGGGGGCAAACTGCCACTAAGAGAATAGTTCTCCGCTATTTTATTTCCCTATCTAAAAAGTGGCTCTACATTTAGGATAATTCCATCAAGAAAAGTTGTGTTATGAATTCACTATGATGGGGAGAATGAAGTGGTCGCAAATGGAAAATTTAATGCAGGCAGGAGCTTGTCCTCAGGGCCTCTTTTCATGGGTCCCTGTACGACCATGTCAAATGCGGATCCTGAGAAAAGGCATCACAGCATCACAGCTTTCAGAACGGTGAGGATTCGCCCTGGTCTCCATCAATGCCCGCCCTCCCTCTTCTTCTCAGATGTCTCAGACGTTGAAGAATTATTTAATATCACTGGAAACAATAGTAATTTGTATTACCTTCCTTACTATTTGCTCAAGTCCCTGCCAACCACATGGTCTCAGTTCCCCCCAGCATGTGGTTCTTCTCCAATAAACCCCAGAGTAGGAGCTTAGCATGAGTAAGCATGGTAATTAGAATGACCTTTAAAATGCATATGCCTCCTGTCACGTTCAGATTCTTGGGCTTTACCAAGCTGCCAGCTGAAATATCATTACCACCTTTACACTGGGGTTTATTTTGGATGGGAAGACATGGACCTGATTTTTGTTTTTGTTTTTGTTTTTCTATTTTGCTAAGTGTAAGTGCAGCTAATATGATATTAGGAATGAGCTAGTAGAAGGTTAAAGGTAAACCCCTTAGCCTTGCAGCCAGGACAGCATATTTTGGGGTCGGGGGAATTAAAGGTATGTTATTATTACTGGAAGACAGAAGGATTCCCAGCACATTCTTCTTGGGGGAAATTTTGAGAAATTTGTTTTCAGCTAAAAACACAGAAACTTTCTTCCCACTAAAGAAAGCTGAGTTTCCCACCCCTATCCCCCTATCCCTCCCCCTAGCACACAGTGATTTCAGCAGAGGACATACAGGCAAGACACTGAGATCAGAATTGCCAGCCAGAGGTCTGTAGGAGGCATTGGAAACTACAAACCAGACTGGCAGTGAACAGTTGTGTTTGCAGAGTCTGAAGACAATGGCACCCACATGTCTCCTTTCTGACAACCACCCCCACCCCCTTAAAAGCCAGCTGCCTCTCAGTCTCTCCTAGCACTCTGTGGATCTGCTTCATGCTAATCACACCTTATTGAGGAGCATGTGTGATCATTTCCATAATTATTGGGTTAAAATCTGTGTCTCTCCATGGAGCGTTCTGAAATCAGGGGCATGAAGACCTACTATGCTCAGCACATACATCCATCCTTAGCTCCTATCCAGGAGGTGACCCAGCAGAGATGTTCCAAATACAGGAGATGAGTGAATAAATAAGGAGTGCACGAACGACCCACAATAGTAACAAAGAGACTCCTAATCCAAGCATACCAGGAAGGACAAGCAGCAACTCTCTGTCCTGTTCAGCCTTGGATCTCCAGGGCAAAACAACAACAACAAAAAAGAGCCTGGCACATAGTAGGCCCTCTGAAAAGATTTGCTGAATGAATGTGTGGGTCACAGAGGAAGATTAGCAGAGTATGGGCGGTCTCTCAGCAAGCAGGACCAAGAAGTACATCAGGACTCACCAGATAGTGTCATATTTTTGTATCCTGTGTGTGTGAATATCTCCTGACATCTGTGCACACACAAATGTCCAGGCTGATGCATACGATTCTCATTTCAGAGTGTGAGTCTGTAATTCTCAATAGAATTATCTGGTCAAACATATAAACCTTGAGTTGTTTACCACTGTCTGGGATTATTATTATTGTTATTTTAATGTTTATTTATCTTAGAGAAAGAGAGCATGCAAGTGGAGGAGGGACAGAGAGAGAGGGAGACAGGGGATCCCAAGCGGGCTCTGTGATGATAGCACAGAGTCTGATGCGGGGCCCGAACTCACAAACCATGAGATCATGACCTGAGTCCAAGTCTGATGCTCAACCGACTGAGCCACCCAGGCGCCCCTGTCTGGGATTATTTTAAATTCTAAAGCAGGGATAGCCCCTTACCTAATTGTTACGGGGGAAAAAATTTTTTTTAGCATAGATAAAAGCAGGTCGCAAGCTGATGATGACATTTTTGTCATAATAAAATTAATGGTGTCCTGGACACATGAGGTATCACATGACTCAAGACTATGGGGGCGCCTGGGTGGCTCAGTCGGTTGAGAGTCCGACTTCAGCTCAGGTCATGATCTCATGGTTTGTGAGTTCGAGCCCCGTGTCGGGCTCTGTACTGACATCTCAGAGCCTAGAGCCTGCTTCCAATTCTGTGTCTTCCTCTGTCTCTCTCTGTCCCTCTCCCTGTCATGCTCTGTCTCTTTCTCTCAAAAATAAATAAACATTAAATTTTTTTTTAAATAGAAGAAAAGACTATGAAGTTTGATATGTTCGTATTCTTTTGCATAACTGTCAGTGTGAGGTTTGTAATGCTTCTTCCCTCTGTGTTTTCCAGGCGTGGAGATGATCTCCCACTCCACCCACAGCATATCACAATGTTAGGAGAGAAAGACCCTAGTAAATCACGTCGAAGCTAAACCTGGAGGGAAGATTTCAAATCTGTAACTTGAACTGTGTGAAAACATTCATCACTTGTCCAAAAAATAAAATGGGTTATGTATGTAGGTAAATTATTCAGAAGGGTGTCATCTTTTTCTACCTGTGTATGGGTTTTCTAACACTGGGCCTGCTGAGATACACACAGCCCCATCCATTTCTGTCTCTCTTGCTTTTCACTTTAAGAACTTTCATCGTCTTGCCCTCAGTCAATCCTTGCCCTAAGTTCAAGAGGGAGGCCGTAATAATATCACATTGCTCTCCTTTAGCCCCCTAGAGTGGTCAGATGCAGCCAGTGTCCCCATTTGACTATGGACAGAAGTGAGACATGAAGAGGTTAAGTGACTGGCTGTGTCCAAAGTCAGGCTAAAATGTAAACAGCAGGGGTTTCACCGCTGCCTGAAATCCCGAGTTTGATTCTGTTGTGACGTACATTTTTAAATTCATGTGAAAGTCGGTCTCCTCATCTGCTGAGCGGGGAAGCCAGCGTCCCCTTTGTGACGGTTACAGCAATGGTACGTGGTCATGCTGGCCGCGCATGTGAGATGGGCAGTGGGAAGGCCGAACCCTGCACTCAGAAGTCCAGGCCGCAGCAAAACCCAAGAGGCCGAATCCAGTTTCGGGAGCTTCCTGTGAGATATCTTGGTGCAAGATAAAAATAGCACAGAACTGATTTTAAATTTAGGTTTCGCTGCAGAAACAGGTGAGGACATTTTGTCGCAAATCAGACCTGTTTTTTCTCCAAGTGAAAAGATAGTAAGGTTTTTGCTCTTTCCGATCGTGCCCAGAAACAGTGCTTACAAAAAGCCACCCGTGAATGGTTTTGGACTAGAGGAAAACAGCGCCCAAGGTGCCAGGGGCTTCGCCTTAGCAGCCCAATGAGTGGACATCAGTATAAGTGAGGGAAAAAGAAAACAAACGATTGGGACACTGGCCATGGAGAAAGGAGCACTCTTTGGAGAATGAGAAAAACAGACGGAAGGCCTTTATCAGGGTGCTGGGCGAGGCTTATTTACGTAATGCTTGTGTGAAGGGAGCAACAAAGAAAAGTCTCTTTCTTCTTATTAATTTAGAAATGTTTTCCACACAGTTAAATATAAGCACTGGCTGCCAGAAGTGACTTGAGGATCTAAAATTGCTTTTTTCCCCCGTTTTTAATCCAGATCGAAAGTTTTTCTTGGTTTCTATGTTATCTAAAACATCTGAATTCCTTAGCCAGTATGTCTCAGGAGACAGGCTCCCAGCGCCTCCTGATTGGAAAAGACATTTTCTTACTGCGATCTAAAGCTGCACCCCTCGCCTCAACCTCATGACTATAGCTCTTGGAATGAATCCTTCAGCTTCCAGAAGCCCTGGTGATAATTCACCCAGCTCGTTGTTCCGGCTTGGTTTTCTGCAGCCGTATTTCAGATCACTGGTTGGTGAGGGAACAGTCTCACCACCTTCTGATGGGACAGAATCAAGAGCCACCTTTGGCTTCGTTGGCGCTCTGTGCCTTCTGTGAATCACTGGTGCCCCGATGCCCTTCCGCAGGCACAGGTAGAGAAGGACCATTTCATCAAGACAATGATCCACTTTTCTTGTAAAAACAAGGAATAAGAGAGATGAGGTTGGGCACAGAACACAGATTCACTCATTCAAGCTCACTTATTCAGGTCCAAGCCAGGTGGTATATTCCCCCAATGCCCCTCTTCCCTCTGACTTTCAAAGAGGTATAAGCTCTGTGATGGGGAGTAACTCTCATTCAATTAGCAGATGAGTAAATTGCTCTTTTCTAGATAAAAGGCACTTAACAAACCCATTCAAAATCCGCCTTGTGAAGACAGCCAGCCATTTCAAGTCACTTGTGAGGCTTCTGTATTCCCTAACCAGCTTGAAGAAATAGAGGTGGAGACTTCAGCTCTCTCTGAACCTCAGTGTGCTTGTCACAAGGCTGTGACAATGAGCTGCAAGGATGACAGCCCCTCAGGCATCCTTGGTGGTCCATCACTGTGGCCCATATCCCTTTTCTGCCTGCATCGATACAACCCGCTTTAAGATCAGGACACAAGATGAAAACACATCATTTTCTACTTTGCAATCCCGCTGAAGGATGTTGGATGCCTGCTAACTACAAAGTTGTAAGTAGTCAAGTGCAAGGCAAAGACAGGTCGAACCTCTTCAACCAGACCCCTTGGTCTGTAGCCAGGCTCTGCTACATAACTCGCCATGTGACCCAGACAAGGTATTAGCACCGCTGTGTCTCAATCCTGTTCTGTACCATGGAGTTAACAGTATTACCCACTTCATAGGGTTCACACACACACACACACACACACACACACAATGTTCTGGCACACAGTAACCATTTTTTAGGATTAGCTATTAATATGGCCTGTTATTCAGATTTTAAACTGTTTTGTTTGCTACAAGTTCCCTATGGCTTTGACTTTAAGTTCTATTTTACCCACTGATGCCAATACAGCTTCTCCCATCCAGGGAGACAAATGCCCAGCACCTCACCTGTTCTGAGTCCCAGGCTTAATCCCTCCACCTCACCTGAAACAGCCCTGCCTGACCTCCCTAAACACAGCCCACACATCAAGTTCTCTATATCTTATTTCCTCAGTGACATTCCCCTGACTTGCTCTGCATACCTGAATGCATGTCTTCTTTTTCTCTCCTTTAGGCAATAGGCCCTCCACCTTTCTGTGGATCGAAAAGTCAGCAAAATCTGGATTTGAATCGCAGGTCCACCAAATACTAAGAATGCGACCTCTGGCAGCTTACTAAGCATGGGTGATTTTATCCCTAAGATAACAGTAAGAGGGCAACCCAACGGTTCGCAAATCTGACTGTGCATCCGAATCACCCTGGTGGCAGGGGCTTTGTAAAACTCAGCTTGCTCCCCTTCCCCAGGTTTCTGATCCAAAAGGTACAGGGCCTGAGAATATGCATTTCTAACATGCCTCTAGGTGCTGGCGGTCTGGGAGCCACACTTTGAGAACCACTCTGGCTGGCAGAGCTGCGGAGAGGCTTAAATGAAATCGTATTTAGAGAATGTTTGCTCAGTAACTGTTACATAAACTCTAACCTTTTCTTTTCCTCCATAAAATAGACTAGCATGATAAATAAAAACAGCAGAAGTGCTCTTGTTTTGATGATGGCTCCATCCCATGAGTTAAAGGAGAACACCATATTGTAGCATTTCTCACTTGAGAGTTAGAAACTCAGATTGTGTGGGCATTGCCCTTGCAATGGCTTTTCTGGCACCCAATGGAAAGGCTTTCAGTTTTAGAGAAGAACTAAAACATATGCATTACCATGCAATGTAAGCTTTTTATACAGCCTACTGTTTTTAACAGACTCCCACACACAGAGTGGGTTTTTAGCATAAGTCTGTTTATGGGAGGTCATCCAAAATAATGTTTCTCCACTCTCAGTGTTTACAACACTCCAAACTCTGAACCAAGAAGGTAAGAATCTTGACCAGAGAGTTTAGCAGATGCTTTTCTTAAACGAATGTGTGTTGGGGGGGGGGGGGGGGAAGGAAGTGGTTATGGAGTGAGAAGCTACATTTCATAACTTATTTGGCTGCAAGACATTTAAAGCAGCATTTCACATGTGACTCACTCATTGGAACAAGCCAATTGTTTCATTTTTAAAAGGGCTGGAGCAAAAAAGTCCCCATTGGAGGCAATAACAAAGACCCCATGGGAAGAGCACTGCTTCCATACCTGGCTTTGCCATACTCCGCTAGACCTCTATCTTCTCCTATGCAAAACCAAAGGTGGATGATCTCCAAGGACCTTCCCCAGTGCCATCACTCTATGAGGAAGGGATGCGGGGCAAGGCGACATGTGACCACATAGACCCTTTGCCAGACCCCAGGAAACCGGATGAAATCAGTCTCTTTCCATCTGTAGAAAGCTTCGGTGTCATATTTTTTGGTGGGCAGGGTCACTGTCATTCTAATGGCAGCACCACCACCCACAGGGTGTGAGGCTTATCTAGAATGAAAGACCAAGCTCTGACTTACAGCAGGGCCAGCAAGTCAACTGTCTCTCAAGTAACACATCAAGTAACACAAAGACAAGTTATGTTTCATGGCAACTGCAGCTATTCTAAGACGCACACTCCCTCCACACCAAAATATCCTTTCGCGAAGGCACCCCTGAGGATCTGACTGGTTTCATTTGTATTCTCAAAAGCTTTGTTTGCAGTGGGAAGCAGGGCAGGAGCTCGGAGACAAAAACCAGGAAAGCTGGAGGGAGACGGGATTCATTTGTGCTCACACCCAAGGGCCTCCTGTGGACTGATTTCAATACTTTGGAGCTGGACATTGAGATAGATTTGCTGGAACTTTTCAGAGACCCTGTGAGATTCTGATCAGGAGGACAGCTGCTTGGGGGCACAGTTGGGGCAGAAGTCATCCCTCTTCCCCACACCTACACCACTTCTGTGCAGAATCTACACAGTCCCATGACTTCCAGGATTGGAAGCTTTTAGGACAGTGATTCTCAAAGTCAGCTCCTAAGACCAGCCCAGCAGCACCCTGGAATTTGGTAGAAATGCACATTCCCTGGCCCACAACAATAATGTCTGAAACTCTAGGGGTGGGGCCCAGTGGTTTGGGTTTTAACAACCCCTCCTGGTGATTCTGATGTGATCCTGCTGAAATTCACCTGCACAAGATAACGAGGCGCTTGCTCCCAGGTTCATGTAAATTCAGGGTCTACAGTTGCATGAGCCAAGAAATAAGAACTGCCTTAAATTCTGTGCCCTAGGGCATACCAATCACAAGCTTTCCTTACCCAACCAGGCCCTGAGAATCAAGTTTTGGTAGAATTGAAAGACTGCGGCCTTGGCACCCAAACTGATGGGCACTTTCCTAATGGGTGGTTGTTTGTGGCCCTCAGGGAGAGCTCCTCTGAACAACAACTCAATCCAAGTCATTAAGCAGAGGAACTTGAGGGCACATATGAGGTACATCTAAGGGGATCCACCCCACAAACTAATGGGAATCACTTGGCCACAGTGGGCTGGAAGAACTTCGGAGGGAGACCAAAGCCTTCTCTCTCCATGGAATCTGGAGAGCTAGCAAACTTTGGCTATGGGAGTTAACATGGCGAACATTTACATACGATCTACTACTGTTTACTAGCCATGCAAATCAGCGCCTGGTTTCTCACACTGTCTCATTTAACTCTCAATGCAAAGGTAGATTTTACGATCTCAGTTTTGCAAAAGTGGAAACAGACACAATAAGGTTAAATGATATGTGTCATATCTCAAGCTGACAAGTAGTGACTGGGAATTAAACACACTCTGTCACCTCTCGAGGCTGCTGCCACCTGCACAGAGATTAATGAATTGCCCTCCATGCGACACCCACTCACCCCACCCCAGACGGTGTGTCCCTGTTTGCTCCTCTAAGTTTGGCTTCACACCTTGGATCCTGTCTCCTCTTCATATTCTAAGACAATATTTGGTGATGTGTTTCTTCTGCCCTGGACTTTGGACTCAGCAGAACTGGACACAGCTCCTCGAGTGGGCTCGGTAGGATCTTCCAACAAGTCCTGGGAAGAGGTACTTCTTGACCTGGATCACCGGGACTTACTTCACTCAGTCCCCCCAACCCCTGATGCTGCACACCACTTTGAATGCCCCCTTCTAAATGGCATCTCATTAGGCAACTAACGTTTACAAAGAATTTAATATGTTGAATATCCCCGAAAAACTTTTCTACGGTGGGGCAGAAGATAGGGCCACTTGTTTAGGAGCCACAGACACCCCACAACTGCCATTTCCAGGCTAGTGTCTGCTGGGTGCAAGTCAGGGAGAGAACACTGGCAGGGTTCAACTCTGACCCACAACTTCAATCCTGTAGTCATGGAAAAACTGACATATGTCTCTAGGTCTTAGTTGACTCTCTCTGAGAAATGGGAATATTGATGCCCTTGCACTGCCAGGCTTCCACAGTTCTTACCACATCTTTTGCCACCCAAGTATATACTTGGGTATATACCTCACCCATAGAATGCCTCACCCATTCACTCAATGCCTATCTAAGAGGTTGAGTACCGGAGGGTATGATAAAGTTGTTCATGGAGCAAAGCATTTATCGGGGGTGACTTTGCTTTGTGTGGTTTAAAATATCATGTCCTTCCTCCTTTAAGTCCAAGAAGACTGCAAGAGGTAAGTGTGGATCTTGAAGAACATTGGTCTGGGGTGCGGAAAACATGAGGTCGAAGATTCAGCCCGCAAAGTGAGGTATAGTGGATGCACATTCTAGTCTAGAGGTTTAGAAAGACTATGGAAAGTGCACGGGATTTGCTGGGAATGCTCCATTCTGGTCCCACATGTGGTTCCCACAAGGGTGCTCTACCTCCTTCTCCCAGTCCATCCCTGGACTGCCAGCCACTCGGCAATTTTACTGATGGCACCTCCTAAAGTCAGCAGTCTCTGCTGCCAGAACTGGGGGTCAGGCCAATCGCTCAGCCTCCTTTTTTCCAGAGAGGCCAGAAGACTTGGTAATTTGCCCATCATGGAGATGGCTGAAATGCAAACTGTTAGTTTAGGCTCCTTAGTCCATGAGAATGGACCCTCCCAGCTGTTACCTAAGGCATGGTCTCAGGAACATTTTGTGAATTTGCTCATGCTTCAGGGACCCTCACGGGAGGAAGCACTTCGAATCCTGGAATGTTTGTGAATGCCACCTTGGTTTTCCTAGAGTGACTAGCACTGAGAGCCTTATGGGTCACTGAGAGGGCTGGATTCTTCTGGGCAGCCAGGTCAGCTAGCTTTGAGGGATAAGAGGGGGAACTGGGAGGGGTGGGGCAGACAACCACTGAAAGGCCAGGGGGAGGACTGGGTCTTTAAAGCCTACGAGGAAAGGGCAGAGAATTTGGCCAGGGAGAGAAGAGACTCTCAGGCCAGATCAAAGGCTGCCCTCCTTGGACTTTGCAGACAGGAGCATAGTTAAGAAAAAAACACAGCCAGGGGCGCCTGAATGGCTCAGTCTGTTAAGCATCGGACTCTTGATTTTAGCTCAGGTCATGATCTCACAGTTTGTGGGTTTGAACCCCACAGTGGGCTCTGTGCTGAGAGTGTGGAACCTGCTTGGGATTCCCTCTCTCTCTCTTTCTATACCCCTGCCACATCCTCTCTCTCAAAATAAACTTAAAAAAAAAAACAATAATAAAAAACACAGCCAAAAAAAACCCAACAACAACAAAACAAAAACACAGCCAAACTTCTCCACCTTCACCTCTTCTAGCACACACCACCCCATCCCCAAATGGCAAGTTCTTTCTAGACAAAAACTTTGCACTTGCCCTTAAATCAAGTTTAGTTGATCAACATGTTAACAATGCAACACAAAACTCAGAACCACCTGCTTTTGAACCTCTGCCCCTCTCCAACAAATTTTAAATATAAGTTCAGGAAATAATTAATCAACCAAAGCCTTCTACCACAGTATCCCCTTCTGTTAGAGGCAATGTCTGGTAAATCAAGAAAAACATGCCATTTACTCACTAAACTAAACACAATCCCTTATTATACAATTAACCAAAACACAATTGTATGTAATACAATTATACAGACTGCAATTACACAAAAGTAATGATGCAGTATAGATGGCAATGACTTTCATGTAATCGAAAATAATGAGAGCGTCCTTGATTAGAAATTAAGGTATCATAAGAGATCCCTATTGATGAATGTTCCCTCTGTTGAACTACACTTTGCAAAAGGCTGTGCTGGCTGATGAAGTCGGATGCTTCCCCCTCATCGTTAATAAAGACTATCGGGGTGGCAACCATTCCGTGTAGTACCCTTTATCCTGAGATCGCTAAACTAGCACATTCTAATGAAGCACACATTTTATTACCCACTTACCCAGCTGGTCAAATAGAAAAAAAAAAATGAAGCAGAAGAGCCAGGAAGTCTGTGTGATTTGTTGAGGATCCCATGTGTAGTGGTATTAACAGAGAAACATGCACATAAAACTCCATCAAATTATATTGGTCATTCGGAGCATCCGAGGAGACTACAACCTACAGAGCTGATTGCTGTGCTGCTGAGGAGAAACACCTGTTACTTCTCATCAGTGCCCCATGGATGGGGGTGGTTCCCTTCCTAGCTCCAGGCTGGTTCTCCGTCCATCCATCCTTCTCCCTTTTTCCTGGGTACTCTTTCTAGTAAGCAAATCTGATACCTTCCTTCCTGATTGTCACTTAGCACACGGGGCCACGTTCCACGGGCACACAAATTTCTTCATAATTCCTAACGGCCCCAATCTCTAGCCGTGTGCACACCATGTACTCCATCACAGTGACCTTCCATATCCACTGAGCTATATTTTATTGACCCTAAGGCACTATTCATTGTTAACATATACCCTTAGTTTATATGCCGCTAAGAAAGACATGTTGCCAATTGAATGATGATGAGCCATGGATTATAAAATGCATCCCAATATTTAACAATGGAAAACAGGCACTTGGAACTGTTGAAATGCTTGCAAGCCATGATCTCTCCTATTTCTCTGCCACTCCCCATGCTACATCCGGAGGACCCATCGTACACCGGCACCCCTCATCACACCTCAGCCAAGTCTGCTTGTCCTTTAAAATTTAGCTCAGCACCAGGGCACGTGGGTGGCTCAGTCTGTTGAGCATCAGACTTAGGCTCAGGTCATGATCTCATGGTTCGTGAGTTTGAGACTCACATCAGGCTTGCTGCTATCAGCGCAGAGCCTGATTCGGAGCCTCTGTCCACCGCCCCCGCCTCCTCTGTCCCTCCCCTGCTGGTGCTCTTTCTCTCTTTTTTTTTTTTTTTTTTTTAACGTTTATTTATTTTTGAGACAGAGAGCGACAGAGCATGAATGGGGGAGGGGCAGAGAGAGAGGGAGACACAGAATCAGAAGCAGGCTCCAGGCTCTGAGCCATCAGCCCAGAGCCCGACGGGGGGCTCGAACTCACGGACCGAGAGATCGTGACCTGAGCTGAAGTCGGACGCTTAACCGACTAAGCCACCCAGGCGCCCCTGCTCTTTCTCTTAAAAATAAACATTAAAAAAAAAAGACTTAGCTAAGCACCCCTTCCTGAAAACCTTCTTGACCTCATTCTCCCCACGGCCAGGCTGAGCTGCGGCTGCCAGACATCCCACAAATAAGGGTGCACTACTTGGGCATTTATTGCATTTTATCATAATGGCTCATTTATTCCATGATGGGACGTGAGCAGAGACCCTGTAACAACAACACATGGGCAAGCACTTCACAGCTATTATTCACCCATTTGTTGAACGTTATATCGACGAGGATGACTGTAACCACAAGAATGAAGGAGGTAAGTGCTAGAGATAAAACGTGGAGAGCACGCTAAGCCTGGCTGAAAACTCAGAACTGGTCCTCTTTAATTTTCCAAATTGTGTCTTTGAAGCTAGAAATTTTAAATGTAAGAGGAGTTGGAGCCCGGAAGAAATAAAGAAAGAAACTGAACTTGTGCCGCATCTGTGGGTTGCACAGTATTAAATGCTGATTCTCTCCGTGGGGGAACCTGCTCTTTTCTGCGCCAAAGAAGCCATGGTTTGGAGGTGACACCACAGGTCAGTGGCCCCAGGAGTCACCTCACCACTGGACCACACGAACCTCTGTTCTAGACCCTGAGGGCCTGATGTTCATCTGCCCCTGTTAGAAAGGATGCTCCCTGCTCTAAAGAATAAAATGGCTTAAGACCGAAGTAATCCCTCCCTCCTTTTTGCTTCACTCTTAACTTCAAAGTAATCAAATGTTGTTTATGCATACAATTTTAATCCTGTCACAAATTTGTATTTTGATTTAATTTACATATCCCATTTACTGCAAGTCAACATGAAGAGAGACTCAACTAATTTAAACCATTTTTCTCTGGGCCTGAAATCCTTTCAGAAATATTTTCCATTAGGCAACTCAATTATGTCTAATGTGGCTAATGTCAGTGGATTAGAATTTTGCTTAAAGAAACTCATATTTAGAACAGTGAGAATGGGAAGGGGGTGGGAGAACAGAGGAGAAGAGACAATAATTACCTGTCTTTGATGCTACACAGATCAATGTGTAAATCACTAAAATTCCCCAGGGAACCTTGCTGAACTGAAATGAGGTCCTTGGACTGGTTATCAATAAAGATGAGCCTCATGCAGCCTTGGAAAGCCTTAATGGGATTTAAACATTGGGAATCGGTGAGATTGTCGGGGCACCCTGTGGGACAGAGAAAAAAAAATGAGGAAGAATACTGAAATGATCAGTCATTGCTTTGGCGACCTATTGATGGAGGACCTGGAGGTCTAATTGTTTTGGGGGCTTTTTCATTCACAGCAGTGCACACATGTTCGTTGGAAATCCTAGCATTCTCAAAGGGACAGAATTGGTATAAAACGGGGCATACTCAATCGTTGTACGGAACAGAAAACAACATGCGTTAAAGGGAACACCGATACTGTAACATTCACCTGGTCCCTCTTTCTTTTCGCCTGTAGGTAAACTATCCAACCATCCAGTCGCATGGTGTATTTCACTCATCCCATGAGGCAAAATATTATAACTACTTGGGAGTTTGGGTTCTGTCTCGAAACACGCTCTAAATGCACAATTCAATTCTCAATTACACTTTCAAAGGAAATTATGGTTTGGGTAAGGATGGTGGCAGAGTAATCGTCTGGCTAATTGTTGGCATTAACAGGCTTAGTTCCTGAGAAAGGTACACACACAGGAACAGAACTGGAATTCTGAAGCGAGGCACAAAGCAAACGCAGATGCCAAAGAACTACGAGCTTAAACGCACCTAGTTATAGGGCTGTAATAGCACACTGAAAGGTTAACACCGTACCTCTTTAAAGGGTGTTCCTTAAAAAAAAACACTGCATTACGCTGATTTAGCATAGCTTGCGATCAGGGCACTTCTCATTAAGACAGGTACACGGCAATGTAGGTATATGAGCGCTTGTGCTCCATCCCGATGGGTTTTAATAGGTTCAGAGCATATGGGAATGCAAGCTTGAAAACATGGCAATAACCCATAAATAATTGGGAATTATTTCAGCCATTTCTAATAGACAGTCACTGCTGGGCTGATGCCCAGCAGCTGCTTAACAGCTCACAGGCACACCATAAAACGAAGAGAGATTCCTACAAGTTCTAATTGAAACTGTAGAGAGAATTTATGTAAGTTGACTATTATTGCTCAGGCTCATTTTTCACCTCCCTTAAGTTTACGGTCTACGTGTGGGGCGCTTGCTTAAATGCTGTTCAAATCACAGATAAGTCTCGGCCTTGTAAACCCAGCGCCCCCTTAACTGGGGGGAAGCCAGACATTTCGTCTTTGAGGCATTCTGCATGCCGTAATCATCGAACATCATTTTCCTCAGAAACAAATACAAGAATGCTTTTCTCTCTTTGTTGATGAGACACTGCATGTGATGCAAGAATTATGCAGTCTGTGAAATGTATCTTAGGGTCCCCAAGACCCTTCTGCTGCCTTTATGCTACATTTGCTAGCATCCCTTTGCTGTCCCAACATAGCAGGTTGCAGAGAACACAGACCTGGGGGTGGGTCCTGATTCTAACGTTTACACAAGTTATTTCATTTCAGCAAACACCAGTCTTACTGTCTGTGAAATGGGGCTACAATCGCCTACTTCACAAAGTTCCTGCACGAATTAAATGGCGTAAGATACATACGACATTTAGAGGCACTGGAAGAGCTCCTTTCTTGTTGGAATCTGTTGTCCTTGCAGACGTGGGGATTTAGAGTGAAGGACAGAGGGTTTTGGTGGGGTCTTAAAAAATCAAACCACAACAGTATTGCTCTATGCTGCTTCCCTTCCAGGATACCTTGTTATGTACAATGCACTTATGCAAAGCCCCTTCTGGATTTCAAAACTTAACCACGTGTCAGTGCCATGAGAGAAGTGATTTGCAAAGTCTATTTGAGAGACCGCACTTGTAATTTTACACAAACACTTCCCTTCAGTTTCCTAATGGACGAAGAATTAGCAACCGGAGAACAGGCCCAGCCCACACCCGTGTTTACAAAAGGTGCAGCCCGTGTGTCTATTTGCAAGCATGTAACCCTGACCCTGCTGAAGTTCTCCAGCAGTCTGGCTTTGTTTCTCCACGTCCTAGATAAGTAAGTTCAGGGACCATCAGGGTCTTCCTCAAGGTCAGACGGCTCTTTGACATTACTCTCTAGAGACTTTCTATAATACAAACACATGACTAAAAAAATAGATACTAAGATTTTTAATGAAAGAAATAACTTGGGGAAAAAAAACTAAATAAAACTGCACATGCATCTATAAAAAGGCAGTGAATTCCTCATCATGTAGTTTTCATCCATTCCAGTATGCCCCGTGTCTTTGTCATTGGGAATGTTCCTAGGATTCACCTGGAAATGGGGACAGCTGGACCTGTATCGCCTGCTCCACTGGAGCTACAAGTTCACAGGACGTCTAGACCTTCCCCATTTTTAGAGCCCTACTCCACAGGCATGGCTTCCAGGGATGTCGGGAAGGAACGAACAGATGGGGGATTCAGACAGCAAAGTGGCAGAGTAGCCTATATGGCTGAGGATCCTGGCTGTGCCTTCCCTGCCTTCCCATCTGGATTTCTCCTTTCGCAGGTACTGCTGACTGTTGGTACACATCCTCCAAGTTTTCAGCTGACTTCCTCCTTCCCAACGTGATCACGGAGCTTGGCATGGCTACAAAAATCTCCTTTGGACATGTTACATAACACCAGCTCTTATAGCTAAAGTTTTTCTTTTTTTCTTTTTTTCCCCTCTGCACTGACCTAGATAGTGTATATCTGCACAGCTGTCAGAAAGTTTGCTTCTCATTATTTTGTGCTTGGGATTGGGTACCTGTGTGTGTGTGTGTGTGTGTGTGTGTGTGCGCGTGCCCGTGTATGTGTGAATGGTCTAATTGCCAAAAAAAAAAAAAAAAAAAAAAAAAAAAAGAATGATTAGAGCAAAATAATTGTCCATTGCATTCTCCCTCCGTCCTTTATTTTTCAAAAGCTGGGGAACTTACCTCCAAAGTAGTAGCTATTTCCAGAATAAATCTGTACGCGAGTGGTGTCCTGGGCCGGGGATGCTGCATCATTATCCAGAGTAAGAGTGATGCGGTCCCTTCTGGCGGTGATGCTGACTGAATGCCACAAGCCATCATTCAAGCTGCTGCCTGCAAAAGAAACAGGGAAGGCAGTAGGGATGATTGACTGGGGAGATCTGGAGCCAGCGGGGCTCATCCTCCTCACCTGCTGAGCTCCGTGCTCCACGCGTGCTCTCAGCAGCCTCCCCGTGTCTCCTTTTGCTTAAACCAAACCCCCAGCAGACCCATAAGCCTCACCTTCCCTCCTCTCTTTACCACTTCACTTCTCTTTTTGTTTTCAAAGTGGCTAAACAATGTCTGATACATTTGAGTTCAAAACAAAAGGGCAAAACACAAATTGGTCTGTATATTACAACTACAGGTGTTGCCAAATGAACTGACCTCTTGCTATAAATGCAAAGTAAAAGGTTGAAAGGAAAAACTTAAAAATGCCCATGCCTGGGTGGCTCAGTTGGTTCAGCATCTGACTCTTAATTTCCGCCCAGGTCGGGGTCTCAGGGTTTGTGAGTTCGAGCCCTGTGTCAGGATCTGTGCTGATAACACAGAGCCTGCTTGGGATCTTCTCTCTCCCTCTCTCTTTCTGCCCTTCCCCTGCTCATTCTCTCTCTCTCTCTGTCTCTCAAAATATATAAACTTACAAAAAAATGCCCATGGTGATTTTATCTCTGTGTGGTAGGATTATAGGTGATTTGTTTTTCTCACATTTTCCTGCAAATGCCTTATGTTTCTTTTTTAGTAAGGGGCATGTGGGTGGCACAGTAGGTTCAGTGTCTGACTTTTGGTTTCAGCTCAGGTCATGATATCAGCCCTGTGTTCGAGCCCTGTGTCGGGCTCTGTGCTGGCAGCACAGAGCCTGCTTGGAATCCTCTCTCTACCTCTCTGCCCCTCCTCTGCTTGCACACCCTCTCTCCCTCAAAATAAACAAATAAAGTTAAAAATTTTTAATTAAAAATAAACTATTTTTAAAGGGAAAAGTAGATGAGGAAAGCCAGATTCTAGTGATGTGCCAGGCGAAGGCCGTCTACCTTTGGAGACACATAATACACTAGCTCAATCTCAACATTTTTCCTTAACTAATTAGGTGACACTGGCTATTCCTACCTTCCCTGAAGTCTGGCTTTATTGTCTGCAAAGATCATAATTCCTACTCTGTGTCCTTGTTAAGAGGATCCATTGAGATCAGGCAGGAAATGTCCTAGGACAGTTGGAGGCATCCTGAGTGTTTATTAAAAAGTAATTCTCTCAAGGGTGCCTGGATCGCTCAGTAGGTTGAGGGTCCAGCTCTCAATTTCAGCTCAGTTCATGATCGCAGGGTCATGGGATCGAGCCCTGTGTTAGCCTCCCTGCTGAGTGTGGAGGCTGCTTAAGATTCTCTCTCTCTCCACCTCTGCCCCTCCCCCACTTGTGCCCTCATTCTCTCTCTCTCTCTCTCTCTCTCTCTCTCTCTCTCTCTCTCTCTAAATAATAATGATAATTTTTTTAAAAGGTAATTCCTATCTTGTTCTTTTGCCTCAGATGTCTTTGGTGCATAACTACTCTGCCAGCCTACCTTACTAAGAAAACTGTACTGGGAATTAGTCATGAAGATGGGAAGAGTTTCTTTCTAAAAAAATCTATCAGCTAATAAGACTCTGTTGGTGCCCAGTACTTGCTCGAGGAAACACAGTCTTATTCATCTGTCTGGTCACAAAGATGTGTCTGTGACAAAAGCACACAGTCACACGTCTCCACTCAGTAGACATTTCTTGTGTCTTGCTATGTGCGGAGTTGTTTTCCTCCTCTTATTGCCTCAGTTTTCTCCCCTGCAACGTGGGGGAAATGACTTCTAGGCTGTTGTGATAATTATACAGTAGTCAATACGGTAGTGCACGTAGAACGGTCCATGTTGCGTCATAAGCAGACAATGATGTTAGCTAAAACAAATGGATAGAAGAGCAACTATAAAATTGTCCCTGGCTTGTGAAGTATGGAGAGTCCCATCACCATGTGATGGAGAGACATATCACATGGTGTCTATAGGCTACCGTTAAATGGAAGAGGCACGCAGTGAGGGTTACAATACTGTCCTCTGCGGGGCGCCTGGGTGGCTCAGTGGGTTAAGCGTCCAACTTGAGCTCAGGTGATGATCTCATGGTTTGTGAGTTCAAGCCCCACATCAGGCTCTCTATGGTCAGTGAGGAGCCTGCTTCAGGTCTTCTGTCTCCCTCTCTCCTGCTCCTCCCCAGCTTGCCCACATTGTCTCTCTTTCTCAAAAATAAATAAATATTAAAAAAAAAAAAAAAAAGAATCCTGTCCTTCGAGTTCAGGGTAGTGGGACAGACAAAAAAGGCAAGATAAGAACACTGCATGCAGTTTTGGGTGGAGTGGTACTATGGAAGCAGAGAAGAAAGAAAACCTAACTAATGGCATAGGAGGATCCCTGAAAGACTTCACAGCAGAGATGGTGACAGTTTTGGGAAGTTCTGAAAAGTGCAAAGAGTTCTCTACTCAGAGAGCAAGAGTCCAGGAGTCAAAGAGCCTGTACAAAAAAGCCAGGGTCTGCAATGAGAAGCGGGAGAGAACAAGAAGAAAGCCAGTGAGAAAGGATCCATTCACCCAGGGACCTGACATGAAAAACTAAGGAATGGGTTTCCACAATTTCCTTGGATAAATGATTGTGTAAAGTGCTTTATTCAAGCCAATTCCATCAAAACCTTTGGGGATAGGACCCGAGGCATCTGCATTTAAAAAAAAGAAATGTTTATTTATTTATTTTGAGACAAGGAGAGAGAGTGGGGGGAGGGGGCAGAGAGAGGAGACAGAGAGAGAGAGAGAGGGAGGGAGACAAAGAGTGAGAGAGAGAGAATCCCAAGCAGGCTCTGTGCTGTCAGCACAGAGCCCACCGTGGGGCTTGATCTCATGAACCGTGAGATCATGATCGGAGCTGAAATCAAGAGTTGGATGCTCAACAGACTGAGCCACCCAGGTGTCCTGCGTCTGCATTTTTTTAAAAGCTCCCTGGGTGATTCTAATGTGCTGTCAGGAATGGAAACCACTGCTTTAGAACAATGGGAGGCC
Organism: Panthera uncia; assembly: GCF_023721935.1. Lineage (NCBI taxonomy): Eukaryota > Metazoa > Chordata > Mammalia > Carnivora > Felidae > Panthera > Panthera uncia. The sequence continues at coordinate 105,624,528 of NW_026057584.1, read as the reverse complement.
ATGAAGGGTCTTCAGCATGGGAATGACCTAGGTGGAGGTCCACTGTGCAAAGACGGGGTGGCAGAGGACCGCTGGGAGTCAAAGCAGGGAGCACAATGGGTGGCGCCTACTGCTTGCACTAGCCCCAGAAGACCAGATGATAAGGGTCTCAGCCAAAGTAGCAGCAGTGACAATGGAGAGCAAGGGACAGAGTAAGCTGTTTCTGGAGGTAAAAGAAATCAGACTTGGTAGAGCCTACTGGAGCAGGTCCTAAGAAACCAGCTGGAAAGCAAGCACTGAAAATCACAGCAGAGGTCTGCAGGGCTTCTCAGAATAGCTGCTGAAGTGCGTGTGCCTCTGAGCCCTCATAGGGTTGGAGAAGGTGCCCAGGGAGCAGCACAGCTCCAGGTTGGGAGCCCAGCTGCACTGCACCAGGCAGCTGGGTCCCATCTGCTCACAACAGGCCAGATGCAAGGGACCCCCCTGCATTTCCAGCCAGCTTCCTGGCAGCCTTGGCTGCGGCCCTGAACATCTGCTTGGGGTGAACTGCTCAACCTGGCGGCCGTACTTCCTCCCAAAAGCCAGAGTTTGGGTCCTAACCACAGGGACTCTGCTAATGAGGTAGAGGCTGTGTCACGCATTTCCTGGTGATGAACATTTGACTTCCGGCAGGGGCATTTGGGGGGCACGGCCAGCTGTGGGTCTTTACTTCTTTTTATTCTCATTTGCATACTGATTTAAATACATTTGCATAACACAGGAGACTGCATCTGCAGACAAACTATAGACTGAGCTGGAAGAGGCGTCAGTAACTAACCCAATTTAGAGGATGTAAATAGCGCCCCCCCCCCACCAGGGACTAGCGCCCTGCTCAGCATCAGGGCTCCAGTAAGAAGAGAACGGAGGCGTGCCGAGTGTCCTGCCTAATCAGAGATGCATCCTCTAGTCATTTCACAGATGACAATGGCCTGAGACAAGAGGTCTGACCCATGGGAATGGCAAGGCCAGAGCACTGGCCTTTGTGTTCTGCTGCCTGGTCCCCTCCCCTTCCCACATCACTATCCATATCGCTCTCTTCAACACTGTCACTTAATGAGGGTTTGCATGGTTGCTTGTCTTTTTTTTTTTCCTTTCTTTCTTTCTTCTTCTTTTTTTTTTTTTCCTCCCTTTTTGGTCTGCTTTTCCTTTTGGTTTGATCTTTTTGATCTTTTCCTCCATGGTCCCGAGTCCCTGTGTGAAATCTTCACTCTTCAGAGGAAAATTATGAGGACAGTGGTTCCTGAGGCTGACCACACAAAAGGCAGCACCTAGGGAGCTTCTGAAAAGACAGGTCCCTGGGCTCCACACCGGGTTAATTAAGGCAGGCTTCAGGGTGGCCCCAGGCCTTGGAAGGTTGTGCAGCCTGGGTTAGGAAACTACACCATCTGAGGTTTCAGAAGAGGAAGATGAAAAGAAGCCTGGAAAAACAAGGCTGGTTTTAGAGAAGCTGAGTTGGGAACAGATTCCAAGGCAAACGAAGTGACATATTCCCTTCTAAAAATCTGCTTTCTGCTGGGCCCTCCTTCCCACTTCATTCTGTTAATGGCTATATATGTAATATATATTTTTATAACCAAATAACACCCCTAGAAGTTCTCCAAGGTTTCGTTTCTAAGAATTCTTTTTTTAAAGGTACAGGTTTAAGTGCTATTAATTGTTCACAAATTGGGTAAAACCGATGCTGTCAGAGTGCTTTCCTCCCAAAACCTCCCTGAGGTGGAAAGGTCTGAAAGAAGAAAAGTTTTCAAAGGGGATAATGAGAAAGTACCACCTTTGAGGCCAGGAACACCTCGATGGGGAAATGCTCCTGGAGGTAGAACAGGGTAATTAGGGCCACTTTAGGGTGGCCCCCTAATGATTCATAGGATTTAGGAGCCCAGGCTTAAAATGCGGGATTTGGGTTCTGGAAAGATTGTTGGATGATGACAAACATAAATTTTCTGACCTTCAAAGTGATGTCAAATAATATTTGCCACCTCCCAGACAGGCAACGGATACAAAACCAATACACATAGTTAGCGTAGAAAGAGGGAAACAGGCAATTTCATGTTGCTGATGGCAACGTAAGTTTGTACCTTCTTTCTGGAAGGCAAAATACCAAAGGGCATCAAAAAAAAAAAAAAAGCCCTAAAAATATCATACCTCATTTCCCATATTTTTTTTCTGAAGAATTAATCCTGAAATAGTACAAGCATTACAGCCAAGATTTAAGGGGAGGAGAGTTTATGAGGCCATTATTTCTTTTTTTTTTTTTAATTTTTTTTAAACGTTTTTATTTATTTTTGAGACAGAGAGAGACAGAGCATGAACGGGGGAGGGTCACAGAGAGAGGGAGACACAGAATCTGAAACAGGCTCCAGGCTCTGAGCTGTCAGCACAGAGCCTGATGCGGGGCTCGAACTCACGGACTGTGAGATCATGACCTGAGCCAAAGTCGGACACTCAACCGACCAAGCCACCCAGGCGCCCCAGAGGCCATTATTTCTAAGAGCAAAAATTCACAACTACCAGTATTTCCAACAATAGTGGGTTAGTTAAATCAAATATGGCATATTTAGTAACACGGAACATAATGTAGTCATCAAAAATTATAATGTCCAAGAATGCAAGTGATATCCAGATAAGTGGAAAACTCAGGCTAAATAGCGTATGTGGTTATGGTATGCATTTTGTCAAAAATTACCACAAAGAAAATACTGGAATGACATGGAATGATTAGTGTGTTGTTGTTTTTTTTTTTTTCTTACAGAGAGTACCAGAATTTTCAAAGTATCTAAAAACAAAATGTCCAACTTTTATGATTATTTTTTAAGACTAACAAACTGTTTGAGTTGAGAAGAAAAGGAAACATTTTCATCCTTTTCCACTTCTGGCCCTCCTTGTTAACAAAGCAACTGCTCCCAGGTCCCAGAATTCAGCTGAAGCCACTTGTCTAAAAGCTCCTTTACAATAAATAAAAAATAATAAATAAATAAATAAATAAATAAATAAATAAATAAAAGAGCTCCTTTACAGAGAGGGTTGGATAGACTTCTCTGTGCTTGCTTAAGACTTAACAGTTTTTCTCCATGAAGGAAAAAAAAAAAGGCAGTTTCCATCATTGCTTGCAAATGAACTTTTGAAATACGGGCCAATTGTAAAAACAGCTAGTAACGCACATTAACAGTGCCGAATACCTGTGATGTGCCAGGCATTTTAAATGTGTAATTCCTAATTCTCACAATGGTCCAGGAGGCCCAGTTTCATGGTCCTCCTGCTACAGATGCTAAAACGAAAAGCCAGAGAGGCTGTCCAGGGTCATGTGGCTACTAGAGGTGGAGTCAGAATTGAAGGGAGGGGGGTGGGTTCAGGAGAACCAGGCTGAGCTCCTGCTCTCCCTCTCCACCCCTCCTAGGCCAACTCTGCTCCTGCTGCAGGAACTGATGGCCAATTACTTATGCAAAGTTCTATCTTCTGCCATTGAATTCAACTTTGCTTTTCTTTATTCATATTTTTGGAACAGCTTGATTGAGATAAAATTCACATGCCATACAATTCATTTATTTAAAATGCACAATTCAAGAGGTGCCCAGGGGGCTCAGTCGGTCCAACGTCTGACTCCTGATTTCAGCTCAGGTCATGATGTCAGGGTTTGTGAGACTGAGCCCTGCATTCGGCTCTACGCTGACCAGTTAGGAGTCTGCTCGGGATTCCCTCTCTCCCTCTCTCTCTGCCCTCCAACCCCCCTGCCCTCTCAAAAATAAATAAACATTTAAAAAAATGAAAAAAATAAAATGCAGAAGTCATTTTTTTAGTATATTCAGTCAGGCAACCATCACAATTAATTTTAAAACACTTGTAACGCCCGACAGAAATGTTATAACATATAGGTACTTCCTCCACTATCTCCTCACCCCCCCACCTCCAGCCCTAGTCACCTACTACTCTGCTTCCTGTCTGAATGGATTTCCCCATCCTTGGCATTTCCTATACATGAATTCGTGCATCGGGTTCCCTTTTATGACTGGCTTCTGTCATCTAACACATTTTCAAGGTTTTCCTTTGTTGTAGCTTGTGTCAGGATATTTTTCTATTGCTGAATTATATACTCTATGGTATGGCTATCTCACATTTTATTTTTCCATTCACTAGCTGATGGACATCTGGGTTGTTTTCATTTAGGGGTATTATAAATAAAGTTTCTGTGAACATGTGTGCCAATCTCTGTGTAGACCTAAGCTTTCAGTTCTTGCAGTGAGCACCTTGGAGTCTGACCACTGGGTCATATGTGACTCTATAGCCAGAGCATCTCCAAAGTGGCCGACCAGCTCATCTTCGCACAAGGAAACTTCCGTTTTGACAATACTGAGTTCAAACGTTGGTCCTGGCTTTTGGTGGATCTTCTAGCTTCTAAGAATTAAAATACACTTCAACTTCTGTTTCTTAGAACGTCTACTTAGATCGGACGTGGAATTCTAGCTAATCGCCATTACTTCGATGCTATTTTTCCAGATAAGTAATCTTACGGAGCATTTAATAAGCCATTTTGTATACTTTTTGTAATGAGAACTTCATAGCAACTGATAGTTCACATCTGATGGAAGTGAGACTCAGAGCAGTTAAGTAATATTCTAAAAGGCCTAAACTTTTTTTTTTTTTTTTTTTTTTTTTAAGAAGAGTAAGGTTTTTCTAGAAGCAGAGTTCTTTAACGCTGTCCCTGGATAATTTGGACTGGATAATTCTTTGTTGGGGGTAGGGCATTCTGTAATACGTCCCTTACGTAGGACGTTTAGCAGCACCCCTGACTCACCAAATGCCAGTAACAGCCCCCCCTACTCCCAGCACCACAAGTATCTCCAGATATTGACAAAAGTTCCTTGGGTAGGTTTGGGAGAATGGGAGGCTGGGGTGGAAGGGTGGGGAATCTCCCTTGGTTGAGAATGACACATTAACTAATTTTTCAGCCTGCAGAGCCCTGCTGCTCTCTCTCACCCCCACCCTATCTTTCTGTATTTCTCTTGTCCTCAAATGCCTAATAGATATTTGCATTTAGACTTCATCTTATTTCACTGTCTCTCCTGATGGTTTGAACACAGAACCTTTGGAACATCATGGCTGTCGCAGGACCTCTAAGCATCAGCTGATACAGCAACAGGCCAGCATGCAGAGATTCAGCCCAGGCCAGAGGCACATCCCTGATGACTCTATTTCCAACCCTGGAAATAACTTGTCACAGATTTCCTTGATGCCTCTATTTGCCCGTTACCCCTTGCTCAAAGCCATGCCACTTATAATTTCTAGGAATTTAGACAGATTTCTTCATCCCTTGACACCTGCTTCCTCATCTGTAAAATAGAGACAGAATTACCCAGCTTGACTTGGAAGTTTCTAGGCTTTATCTTCTCCAGAAAACCCAATTCAGCTGATTTTCCCACATCCTGTCATGTCCACTGTTAACTTAATAGTTCAAAGGTAGCTTCAATTTTTTGTGAGAACAAAGTAGGGAATACATAAATAATTGAATAAAGCAGTCTTAAAATGTAAATCACATCGTAAAAGAGCATATTACAATTATTAGTACCACTATGCTATGATTTAGATCCTGAGTTCTGTTTTCCTTGGATACATTTTATCCATCAATTATCAAATTTTATTAACCCTTCCCTATATGGTAGATTGAATTCATATTTTTCTTCCAATTCCTTCCTCAGCCATTATTCTATTATTTATCACCACAGCTGGGGAATTTTGTGACGACCTCCCTCTTTCCCCAGCCTCCGACTTCTTTCTGGTGCTGGACAGCCCGCTACATTGAACTGTCTAAGGAGTACCCCACAGCATGTCCTTCCAGTGGGTCATGGAGCTTGGAGAATGAATCTCAAACTGCTTAGCTTGACAATCGAATTTCCATCTATCGTCTCAATCCCATTTCCCAATACTCCTATGCAAACTCCCTACTGTAACTAAGCTAGTGCATTCATTATGTTCTAAGTGAATCCAATTACCTAATCGGTGCCTCCACTCCCAGCTTTCAATAACCAAGCCCATTTCCCTACCTTCCAATCCCCAGTATCTGTCTTAGAGCTTCTTCTCCTCAACTGTAAGAACAAGGAAGCATCCTTCTTTTTTTTTAACTTTCCATCATAAGCACCAAGCACAGTGCAGAGCACATAACAAGTGCCGAATGATTGAGTGAATAGGTTAATAAACCAAGAAATGAGCAAAGCAGGTTTACCTCGACTAGACCAACACAGTGATTTCTCCATCTCAATCCCTATAACATCTGCTATCTGATCTATGCAGTTAGTTCATATTATTTATTGTGTTGAACCATGCATTATGCTTAATGCATAGCTGTAAGTCTCATCTCCCACTGAGATGAGTTCCTGGGGGTCAGAGTCTGAGTCTTGTTTTGGTATCCCCCTCAGCATCAACAGGACAGCATTCTGCCCTCTCCAAATGCTCACTGATTGATTGAGCATCTCACCAGCTGAATCTCCACTGCCAAGTGTCAGTAGCAGGGCTTTCCCTGGTGCCTGGGCCATAAATCACAGGTCAAACCTTTCCTAGTTGTTAAAGCCCAGCTTATACATCAAGGTGAGCTGGATCCTGAAGACCCTCCTTGGTCAGGGTATGCAAGGAAAACATCCTGTTCTGCCATCCACTAGAGTCAGGCAGGAAATGTGACATACTTGTGGTTGATGGTAAAGCCTTTGTTTCTGTGATATTGACTTGAATGCTCAGCTCCAAAATCTACATGGTAAAAATCAAGCTCAACTCCAGAGACAGATAATTTCTCTATTGCCTTCACGATACAGCTCCAACTCTGATGTCTCTGTCAGAATGCTGCTTTCTCTTCTGTCTGTCCTCCTTTGTCCTCGGTGACCCAGTCATCCTGAGCCAGCCATGGAGTCTTAGCCTCCTAGATCTCCTACTTCTTTCCTTGGATTGGAACATCCTTTCCTTCCCTCTTCGTTTGGCCAAATTCTATCCATTCTTCAAAACAAGCTGTCCTTGCCCCTACCCCTAGAAAACCTTTCCCTTCTCACTCATCTGGGTTCCTGTCCTCCATGATCCCCCACTATCCTGAGCATACATCCTCTTGCATCACAAATGCCCCAAGACCATCTCTTCCAACTGTACCCATGGGCTCCCAGTGGCGAATGCCCCAATCCTCAGGTCTGAGCATACATACAGTGCCAGCAGAGAGTAGAAACTTCAAAACCTTCCTGAATTAAATGGAGGCAATGCAAATTATATGAGGGAATTATCAAAGCAGAAACTAGGAAAGAGCAAAGGAAGTGAGATCAGGATTGACTAGTAGAGTGTAATATCTGATGTAATAATAAAAACCTAGCTCCCTCAGTTACTCTTTTGAGTGAATGGTGAGGAAGGAAGAGTCAGTTAAGAAATAAAATGATCCCACTGTCATTAATCAGACTGGAAAAAGCTGCAGACGTCCAAGAGATCACTGTTTTGGGAAACATTCCCAACCTTTGCAGGATATCTCGAAGCTCAGGCAATTGCATTTCTCAGTTTCCCATAACTTGGAACACCTCATCACTTTTCTGTCTTCGGAAACTTGAACTCTGTGCCCGGCAGACAGCTTGTTGTGACAGTCACAGCCCTGTGGCTATTTATGTCTTTGCCCTTGTTAATGGGATTCTCTCATCAACATTATCTTAGCTCAAATACAGAGGCATTAATGACAACTTAATTGAAGCAGAGGACAAAGTTCACAAAGTTATCATGTTTACTTGATGTGCAGATGGTGGCTAGATATAAACAGCTATATATGAAAAGGGGTGATATTTGGGGAGCAGCTCCGATAATTGCAGGGTCGTAGCCTAAAACCATCTGGCCACAAGTAGTAATCAGGGCGAGCACTTCTATCCTGCATGATGCAGCTCTCCCAGCCATCTCTCCACTTCTGGGAGCTCCACTGGCCTTTGTCTAATTAGCACTTCCCCTGAGGGTAGCTCATTCCCAGGTTTGACACAGTAGGCAGCTTATAACTGTGGTAACATGAACATTTGTTAAAAAAAAAAAAAAAAGTACGATTACCTCTCCTTTCACTGTTAAAATGATATCCCTCCAAATTGTTTTGGAGGTCAACCTTACTGGTTTATTCATTTAGACAGTTGCTTATATACTGGGCAAATAGTTATTGAAAACCTGTGATAAGCAAGGTGCTATACTACGCCTTGGGCAAATAGTGATGGACATGGCAGTATTCTGGTTCCCATGGAGCTTTATGTTCTAGTGGACAGAGAAGCAAACAATAACCAATTAATAGACACATGATTGAGATACTTTGTTATGCACTGAATGGTGTTTTTCCCAAATTCACAGGCTGAGGTCCTTACTTCCAGTAACTGAGAATGTGTCTGTATTTGGAGATGAGAACCTTTAATGAGGTAACTGAGGAAAAATGAGGTTATATGACCAGGCCCATATCCAATATGATGGATGTCCTTATAAGAAAAAAGATATAAGGTCTTATGAGCTGTGCAAAAATAAGTTCCTAAGTCACCTAGTCTATGGTGTTTTGTTATACTAGTCATAATGCACACACACACACACACACACACACACACACGGGTAAATATTACATCAGAGAGAGCTAGAAGACTATGTGATGGGGCATCTGGCCATCTTTGGCAAGGTTTCTTGAGAAACCATTTGAAATGTATTCTAAAAGGTAAGTGGGGTGGTGTTGACCATAATTGTAGGACTTATTTAATTTAAACACAGTCGATGTTAAATAACGATCAAAGAAATGCCCATCTAGCTGTTGACCTCGGTTATGCCACTAGAATTTCACCTTATCTTCAGTCCCAAAAGTCTACTAAGTATGGAAAATGGATAGCTGATTAAAATGGATTGCTTAATTGGTATTTTTGGAATGCTCTTTCTAGAAATCTTCCTATTCAAAGCCATTATATGGAAATATGAAAGTTACAGAATGGTTGAAAACAATTGCTTTTACCTAGGGATTAAATGGGGTGAGGTGAGAGGGCCTCTTCAAAATATGCTCTTTGCCTCAACTGAAAAATTCCCCTTGATATCTGGTTGATTTGTGGATCTTTGCTAGTTGTATCTCCTCTTGTGCAAGAATTCTGTTCTGTGCCTGGGTACTGGTTTTTACTTTCCATCTTCCCAGGCTACAATCATTCTGTGATGCCCAGCTGTTAGGTTGAGGTCTAGAGACTTCCACTTCCATTTCCCAGGTTCCATTCAGTATGGCCGAGACTCACTGTGTAATCCCAAAAACTCCACCGAGAGCTCAATACCTCTAGTGACACCAAGGAAAGCTCTGGATAGTTTATTCCTCTAATGGAAAAGCAAAAGTGCTCTTCACACGGTTTGGCCTTACTGGTCCCTGTTGTACTTTCTCAGTGACATAACCATAAAAACCCTCAACTATAGGGCACCTGGGTGGCTCAGGCAGTTAAGTGCACGACTCTTGATTTCGGCTCGGGTCATGACCTCACAGTTTGTGAGTTTGAGCCCCAAGTCAGGCTGCACGTTGACAGTGCAGAGCCTACTTGGGATTCTTTCTTTCCTTCTCTCTCTGCTCCTTCTCAGAATAAATAAATACATTTTTAAAAATTCAACTATGAGAAAGCCTTATTCAGAGACCCTTGCCATGTCTCTGTCTTGTTTTCTCTCCACATGTGATAGCTTTAGAACCTACAAGTGTTCCTCTGTTAACACAGTTTGAAGAGCCTGTACATTCTTATTGCCCCCTAACGAACACACACACACACACACACACACACACACACACACACTATTATAGTTAGATTTAAGGTAGTTTCCAAAAAAAACAACTTCTCATATTGGGATCTTTGGCTCCTAACTCTATACATACACATCACTGAGGGTCACACGCATGAACTTTCTGGGAAACCCAAGCATCTAATTCACAAAAATCACTGTATGACAAAGGTCAAGTTCACCTTTCTTACCTCACAAAATGTATCACAATTTTGGGAATGGAGAATCATCACCTCTGACTGGGGACTTGGCCTTTCATATCCCTAATCAAGGCCATTTACCCTATTTTCAAAAGAAGACTCTTGGGTTGATGATTTCATAATAAGGAAAAGGGTTGACATCTGTTGTTCTTCAGAAATTCATATAAAAGATTAGAAAAGGCTTTACTAATTCTAGACCAAGCCTCTCCTTTAACAAAACAGAACAATGAGTTCTAACAGAATAAGAGTTACTCATATTCTGCATCACTGTAGAGCCCAGGTAAACTAGAGCCCTGAATTCTAAAGTCTGTGTTCAAGCTCTTTGCCCAGACTCACTTTTCAGAGAGCAGTTGACATTTTGAGAAGCACCACAGTGGAAAAAAAAAAACAGATTTCAAACTTTAATGACTAAAGCCCCCATGGCCTCTTTCTTCCTCTTCTCATTCCCCAACATTCTCCCATCCAAAAATTACAAATAAGATTGAAATTTCAGATCACATTAAAATAATTACAATGGTACCAGCTTTTTCTTTAGATTATTTAATGTTTCATGTGAAAATCAAAATCCTCCTCCCTAATTCTCCAAAGAAACAGACCAGGTGGCATTCTTTACCTTTATATAACTCCCTGTTTTCTTAGTAATTCAGATGAGTTTGGACAATACCAATCTCGATTCTTAGCATCTGTTTAAGAGTCTTTAAAACAGCATCTATTTCCTACATTAAAAAATAGAACATAGGGGCACGCAGGTGGCTCAGATGGTTAAACAAACAACTCCTGATTTAGACTCAGGTCATGATCTCATGATTGTGAGATCAAGTCCTACACCAGGCTCCATGCTGAGCATGGAGCCTGCTTGTGATTTATTCTCTCTCTCCCTCTCTTCCTTTCCCCCCTCCATCTCTCCCCCCCCCACCCCTTGTTCTCTCTCCTTCTTTTTCTCAAAGAAAAAAAAATAGAACATAGTATCTACTGCTCATTGAACAGGTGTGGACTTGAGAGATGGAGTGGTCACTGTGACACATGGTAAAGAACTGGGAGTTTGAAATGAACAAAGTAGAAAATCCAGGTGTCTGTTCATTTATTTAATATTTGCCTGTATATCTCTTGTGATTCCTGAAAGGAGAAATGGCAAGTCTCACTGTGCAGAAGGACCCCTTGAAGGTAGGGATCAATGCAGCCCCAAGACTTCCATGTGGGGTTTGGAGCACTGAGGTGACCAGAATGGGAAAAGCTATACAATAGAGGGTAAAGCCTTGGGGAGAAGACAGACTCTAATTAGTACCTCTTGCTGCTAACTACCCTTAGTCCTTAGATAATCTTACTAAGGAATCAGCACTAAGCATTTATGCCATGTATACATAATGAATACTGGGAAGTATGTGTGTGTTGATATGTAGATGTGGATTATTTGTTTTACACTATTACAATATTATATAGGCAAACATAGCTAAAATACAAGTCTTCTTTTTTTAATGTTTATTTTTGAGAGAGAGAGAGAGAGATAGAATGCAAGTGGGGGAGGGCAGAGAGAGAGGGAGACACAGAATCCAAAGCAGGCTCCAGGCTCTGAGCTGCCAGCAGAGAGTCCAATGTGGGGCTTGAACCCATGAACTATGAGATCATGACCTGAGCCGAAGTCACCTGCTTAACCAACTGAGCCACCCAGGTGCCCCATAAAACGTAAGAAGTCTTAAAGAGGATGGACTCATTATCTTGTGTCAATCTCATCTAAACCAGGAATCTGCCAATAATAGGGTGACCAAATAAAATGCTTAACTTTAAATACTAAATAGCTATTTACCATAACAGCCTATTGAACATTTGTCTATAGATCTTTCATCTGAAGTAGAGTTTTACATTTGAATTACTTAAACATTTGATAATATAAAATGAATATGGATGTTCCCGTAAAAAGACCATGAACTTGGGAATCCTAAGGAAAGACCTGATGTTAAACACCATCTTGGTCACTTGAACTAATTTTTTTGGCTCCCAGTTTCTTCCTACCCATGTTGGTAAAATAATAACCACTTTATAAGTTTTCAGGGGTGTGTTTTGCCCTGTGGCATATGACAAGGCCCAGGCACGACGCCTGACTTGTAAGGCATCTACAATGATTGTTGATTCTACAACCACATCACTCACAATGAAAGGATGTCCTCAACAAAAGGCCACACACAGCCTGTACGAAGCTCTGGAAACAGAAATGAATGTTCCAGACATCTCTGCATGTCCGTTTCCACGGGGGTTACCTTCTCTTTTAGATGGTAGAAACGCCTGACCTAGTCTCAAATTAATTGTTAAGTATCTGGATTCCCTGTCCCACTAACCAAAAGTGGCTTTGCTTCTGTTTCCCAGGAGGTACCATGTGTCAAGGTGGCCCCAGAGAGCCTCCAACCTTACTGGGACAATGATCATCACTTTCTGATTTCTCATTTGGGGCTGTCATCCCTTGGAAAGCCACTATGATCTCAAGGACTTTGAAAATAAGTTTCCTGAGAAATGGAAGGAACAGGAAAACTAGCTTTGTTGGACTTTTTGTTTGTTGGTTGTTTTTGTTTTGCCTGACGCCCCCGATGAGGTAGATAAAGTGCAGCAGACACCAAGCCCAACTCCATTTCAAATTCAAAATGAAAGAAGTTCCAGTTTTCCAAAATTCAGAAACTCTTCGTGGGGAAAGAATAAAGCAAGAGTTTTCTGAGCCAGACTTCAGGAACCCAGTCAGCACATTTTTCAAACTTCCTTTTACTCGTTTCATTTTTTGAGAGACAGGTCTGAAATAACGGATGATTTTTCCCCCCTTTCTGCAGCTGGGTAACGTGACAACTTTCAGCAGCCTCTCTCGGTCATAAACGTGTTTTAATGGACTGACATGTGCTTAATAACACAGGCAGCACCTGGCTGCTGTAGAGCACAGTGACGCCAGGGCCTAAACTATATTAAAACTGCGTTATTGGGGTCCTTGGGTGGCTCGGTCGGTTAGGCGTCCGACTTCGGCTCGGGTCATGATCTCGCGGTCCGTGAGTTCGAGCCCTGCGTCGGGCTCTGTACTGACAGCTCAGGACCTGGAGCCTGTTTCGGATCCTGTGTCTCCCTCTCTCTCTGCTCCTCCCCTGTTCATGCTCTGTCTCTCTCTGTCTCAAAAATAAATAAACGTTAAAAAAAAATTAAAACTGCGTTATTGACCTCAGGACTACAAGTCTCTGTACTCGAACATCTCACCGATTAGAGAGAGGAACAGCCTAGCACCAGCTCACATTTTTCTTCTTCAAATAAGGAGGGTTGCAGTTGAACTTCTGTAACTCTGAACATGAAAAATACTATGTTTCTAAGTGATTAACTCACCTCCATTACTGGAAATTTTATAAATTTTATAAAAGTATTTCCTGTGACTGCACAAATTGGCTCCGCTTTTACGACTATGCGGTGAGGTCCCTTCTAGCGATAGGTCTTGAGTCAGTAGGGAAGGGAGAGAAATTTGCTAAAGAGCTTCTCAACACTGGGCTTAGGATTTCAGATGCATTATCTCTGTTAATCACCATCACAGCAGTCTCCTGACGTAAGAAATTTTTTTCTCCATCTCACGTAATATGCAAGCCCTGACATGGTCCCCAGTGATCCCCGACTCCTAATATCCACAGCTTTGTATAATGCCCTTGGCTCGGCCAAGGCCCAGACTTATTTACTTGTTTCTGCTGAACAGAGCATGTAACAGTGAAGGAACACCACTCCCCGGGTTAGGTTATAAAAAGACAATAGCTTTTGTCTCGCAAGTTCTTTCTTTTTCTTGAATCACTCATTGTAGGATCAGAGTGTTATCATTTCATGAGGCAGCCTTCTGGAGAGGCCAGGGGATAAGCTTGGAAATGGATCTTCTGAGGCCTGCCAACAGCTGTATGCGTTAGCTTGGAAGCAGACTTACTCAGAGTTGAAGTTGAAGATGAAGGTAGCCCCTGCCAACAACTTGGTTGCAGCCAGAACTGTCCAGCCAAGGTGCCCCTGGATTCCCAACTCTTTTAAATTAGCACACAATTAACATTTTCAACCACTACCTTTGGGTCCAGTTTGTTACACAACCATAGATAACTAATACACTCTCACTGACAAGTGAGACAAAGCCAAGTGTATTCAGCGACATAGAACAGTAAGGAAAGGAAGTACCTTTTGAATCTAAGTTCCAGACCCAGGCTCTCCCATTGTTCCAGGGGTTCAATGGATTTTTTTCTTCACTTATTGGCATATGAGGTTCTCCCGCAGTCTGACCTGATCTTAGGTATTAAGGCATGTCCTTTACTATTTAAGTCAATTTTTTCTAATTTATTTGGATAACAAAACTCACAGTCCAGTGGGAAAAGAAAGACATTTAAAGAAAAATGCAATAGAGTGTAATCCAGGATGGATATTGGCTCAGAATGCACAGAGGAGGGGTGTTTGATGCAGACTGTAAAGCAGGGAGGCTTTTCAAATGATGTGTTGACCTAGGAACTGGCCTTGGCCCCTAATATAATGTGTGGCATGTGGTCTAACCATAGTAAGCTATAAGTACTGCTTCTGGAAAGACAGGAGACAGTAAGATGACAAACAGAGAAACATGGAGAAAGTTCTACCATTCCATGTTGCAGAAATAGCAAATGAAAGAGTCAGAGTTTGGAAAAACATGACTTATCCATAAATCTATTCCATACTGCTACATATTAGAATCTATATTATATTACCAAATATGTACTTTCCAAACTTCAGCAATTCGAGGACCATTTAAAACAATATGGCCATGCCTATGGGGCTCCTGTGTGGCTCAGTCAGTTAAATGTCTGACTTTTGGTATTGGCTCAGGTCATGATCTTATAGTTCATGATCTTATAGTTCAAAAGATCAAGCTCCACATAGGGCTCTGCACTGACAGCATGGAGCCTGCTTGGAATTCTCTCTCTCTCTCTCTCTCTCTCTCTCTCTCTCTGCACCTCCCCCTAAATAAATAAATAAATAAACTTAATTTTTTTTGCTGTACCTAGATGATGTATGTATCAGTATTCACATAACATCTTAAAAATATTATGTTAAAAACTTTTTTCTTAAAAGTCGCTAATTTTTACTTGAAATAAAATTTGGTGGCTGTAAAAGGTCCGTGGTCATGTGTGTGGTATACAATGAAACTGCAGCTGTCGAAGTCAGACAGATTCAGGATGAAATTGTAACTCCGTCACTTATTAACATGTGATTTTGAAAGTTCCTTAGCTTCTGTGACTTTTCGTTTCCTCCTCTATAAAGTACCTATAAAATACCTTCCTTGAACAGGCATGATGAAGATTCTATATAATAGATGCCAGGTCTGTCCAGACCCAGCAAAGTGCTCTGTAAATGGTCTATATTATGTCATATTTAGATAGAAATTCTTATTCCCACGACTGGAACTAGTCTGACGAGGAACAAGGGAATTAAGAGACTTTTCAAAGGTTCAATAGATACATCTGAATTCAGTGGTCTTTTGTTTTGTTTTGTTTAGGAAAACAAAAGTTAAAAATGTTGCCTCTTCAGGGCACCTGGGTGGCTCAGTCTGTTAAGCATCGAACTTCAGCTCAGGTCTTGATCTCACAGTTCATGAGTTTGAGCTTAGCATCAGACTCTGTGCTGACAGCTCGGAGCCTGGAGCCTGCTTCAGATCCTGTGACTCCCTCTCTCTCTGCCTTTGTCTGCCTCTCTGTGTCTCTGCCTCTCTCTCTCAAAAATAAATAAACCTTCAAAAACTTAAAAATACTTTTTAAAAATGTTGCCTCTTCATACTTAGAGTAAATCTGTGAATACTGGGTCATCCCACATCCCCGAGCTGGATTCTATATGTTTTAGTCAGAATCTCAAACATCTGTCAACTTGGCCGAACCAGAAACCGAGCTAGTGGCTGTCAGCACACCGTACCTGTGAGGATCTCAGCTGTGCGTTCTGTCATTTTCTGAATCACGAGTCTCACGGTTCCACCCTCCAGGCTCAGCAGCAGGGTCCCCGAGCCCTCAGACAGCTCTGTGGACAGAAGCAGACCATCCTTGTTCCATGTTCGAAACTGGAAACTCACTGAGAGCCCATCAATTTGGGGGGTGCCGGGCAGCAGCAAATAACTGCTGCTGGAGTTGACAAATGTGATGGGAACAATTTGTGGTTCGGAGCAGGAAAAAGTGACATTGCCCTGGAAAACAATAAAAATCAAACATATAAAAGCCATTTTTTATTCTGCAATCTGACAGCTGATATAAACAACCACCTGGTGCTGACCTTAATTTCAGGATCATTCCACATTCAGCTTCAAGATCTTAAAGGGAAAGAAATACGTCGGCTTAAAGGGAAAGAAGTACCTGCGAGACTATTCCCACTCCTGTTTTCTGGAGTGTTATCTTCAAGAAGGCCATCAAAGACCCCAGTTGGGGTGGGGGGTAAAGGGGTAAGCATCAACATTTTCTAAGGAATCAGACAGGAAAGCAATTACACTCATCCACTGAATAAATATGTACCGCAAGTCAACCATGGGCCAAGCAGGGGACAAAGTTTAGAGAGATACACATGAAACAAGTTTGTTACAATGTGGATGTGCTAAAAGAAGGACACGAAAGGTCCCAGGGGGGGCCTGGTAGAAGAAATAACTATACAAGCAAAGGTTTCACAAGGGAGGTGATGCTTTCCTGGAAGGAAGTGGGGGAAGGAGAGAAGTGAGTGTGCCCCGCCAGGCTTTTCAGCAAATAAACGGCACGTTGTGTGGGAAGGTTTGGATATAATAGCAAAATGGCATACCTGGGGATTACAGGGAACTTGTCATTTCTGAACATTATATGGGGCAGGGAGGGCCAGGGGCCATGGAAGAAGTCAGACCAGAAAGATAAACAGGTAGAGTTTACGTCTGCTAAGTTATCATTCAAGTTTAGAAAAAATAAAGTGACAGCCACCTGATTTCAAGCTATGAAGATTTTCAGCAGCATGGGTTGCAGGGCGGCGGGGGGCGGTGGGAAGACTAGAGGTGGGGAATATTAAGTGTGCATAGACTAGAACCAGGAAGACGCAGAAGATTATCCTTTGCCTAAGTGAGGGAAAACTGGTCCATGTTTATTGGAGGATGATTAGAGGATGCGTTTACATCAGGCAGTTACAGGAAAATAAAAAAAATGTTCCAGAATCACTTCTGCTAGGTCAATAAAGAGAGAGCCTGGGATACCTTATAAATTGTGAATAGGTGTTATGTTATGAAAGCCATTTGGAATTTGTATTGCAAACCCAGCAGCCCACCACATCTTAGTTTCTATCCCTACCATTTGTCTCTTTTAAGCTCCAAACTAATCTCCACAACAAAGCAGCAGGCTTATTCAGGTAGCATAACACAATATTCTCATCTAAATAGTCATGGACACATCACGTTTCCTGCAAATCTTTCCTTTCAAGTCCGCGAATGGTCTGTCTTTGCATGATGCTAGGTTCAGCCTTCTAAAGACACTCTTACAGGCACTTACACACAAAAAAAGACAGCGATTTCCAAAAGTGGGGGGAATGCCCTGCCTTAATTGGCCGCCTGAGTTCACCTTTCCACTAAGGTGGCCAGATAGGGAGGTTAGATACCTGGGGCAGCCCCCAGTACCAGAGCAGGTGAATCATTCAACTCCCAAATCCCCATAGTCCAGGAAAACATCCCTAGATCCCAGCCAGGCCTGTTAATGATAGTCTTACATTTCTGAAGGCAAGCAGCAGTCTCCAAACACTGCTACCAATAGCACGTTTCTGAGGGTCTGCTCATCAACCATGCCGCTATGAGCATATTCTTGCACTAATCATTTGTTGTCGTTGTTTAGATGTTTCCTCCTCTTTGAGCTAGATCTCCAGAAGTTAGTTAATGGGTCAAAGGGTAAGGCCTTGATATCCATCAAGAAATTGCCTATGGCTCACACTGCCCACCACACCTGGCAATAGACTAAGCACTCAACCATGTTATCCATGTGTTCTGCACGGTAACACTGCCTCCATTTAAAGAATTCACAAACCAGGGCGCCTGTGTGACTCAGTCGGTTAAGCGGCCGACTTCGGCTCAGGTCATGATCTCGCGGTCCGTGAGTTCGAGCCCCGTGTCGGGCTCTGTGCTGACAGCTCAGAGCCTGGAGCCTGTTTCAGATTCTGTGTCTCCCTCTCTCTGACCCTCCCCCATTCATGCTCTGTCTCTCTCTGTCTCAAAAATAAATAAACGTTAAAAAAAAAAAAAAGAATTCACAAACCAGCTTCATGAAGGAAGGTAAGAAGTTTAATAAAAGCCACCTGCCTCCTTAGCAGGGACAACGGGACTCTGTTTGTCTGCTTGTCTGACATGGAAGGATCTCCTTTCAGCCACCATCTTTGATATGTTCTTTCTCTGTACCAGGTACAACCATTCTAAAACTTCTACCCATTTGCTCATGATATCCATTGTCTGAATTTGCACATTTTAAAAATTTCTCATGGCCTTCTTTTCAAGAATGAAAACATCCCCACTGATGGCCGACTGACCGAGGCAAAGATGTCATTTTGGAAGGAGCAAAATCACAAACACTCCTCTAGCAAAGTTCAGAGACAGCAGTCCTTTTCCTCCTCTTTTTCTCTTCCTGAAGTCAGTATCCCTCCTCTGGTAACAAATTTGCCAGAGCAAGGCTGTACCCAAAGTTGGAGGCTATGCAGAAAGGGGAACAGTTGGGGGGCAGTGATGGGGTGGAAGGTAGAAGAGCAGGAGGTCATACCAATGTCCCTGTTCCTCCACTGGTTTACAATCCGATGTTGAGCTCAACCCAAGCCATCCTCTGAGTGTTCTATGGATCCACAGGCATGGGGATGGGGGCCTAAAGAAACTGTGATTCTCCTCTGATCTGATCAGTTCATTCATATCTGACAGGTCTGGGAACCCCCCTCCCTCAGACTCGCTTCATCTACTCAGTGTCCAATGGACCTCAGCTCAGGTGCTTCTGAAATAGGCAAGGGGACTCAGCAAGCCTTGAAGGACACTCAAGTGTCCCGGCTAGTCTCTGGTAGCAAGAAATTCAGATAAATGCCTCAGGGATTCTCCCCAGTTAAGGTAAGGCCATGTGCAGTGATCAACACTGTTGACATGCTTGGGGAGCGGGACAACGCTGAAATGCTTTGAGGTGTCCCTGGTTCACTACAGGTCACACTCCTCCACAATCCTTCACACTGTCCTCGGTTGCCCTTGCCCTGGGGCAGCTGCTTGAGCTGTCCAAAAGCTCCCTGCTCTTAGAGCACAGCCCTACTCAGTTCTCTGACGGCAAGTCCAAAAACAAACAAGTAGGAAAGAGATGGGAGTAGAATGGAAATGCCTGCAAGTGCGTGTTTCCAGCTCAGCTCCCCATGCCACAGCTGCCATGTGCCATTTCTGCGTATAATCCTGTCTCAGTCATGCTTGCTGTTGGCAGAAATGCCACAGTGTTGAGAAACATCTATACCAAACCCCACCCCCATCTCCCCAGTAGGGAGAAAGAAGAAAAAATCAGCTAAATGCACAAGTGCTACTTTTGAAGTCAGCATGGATTATTTCATCTTTCTCAATAATGCCATTTGTGACTTTGGAATCCTTCTCAAGGCAGCATTTGAGGGAGTCCCCGCCATGATTTAGAAACAGCGTGAAGGAAGGCAATTCACTTTAGAACAGTGTCAAAACAGAAAGTGGCTAAAAGTCTACAGATTGTATTCTACCCCTTCGATCTATCAATTCAACTTTCATTCCATCTCCCTCCCCACCGCCCTGCCAAGAAAGAAACTCCATTTCTCAGACTCTCTACTCCACTGCACATTGAATTCATTGGAGAATTCAAGAACCCTTCACGATTTCTCAAGCACTGTAAACCAATGTGCTTACACATAAGTTGTAAATGTGATCTTAATCCTTTGCATTAGTCCTTAAATGTACATTTTGACTGATAAGTACGGAGCATGCCATGACACAGGAGTGCACTGTGGCCAAATCCTCATGATAAATCGGCCAACCCTGGCTCTGTAGATGAGATTAAAAGGAAGTCAGTAACACTGCCACGGGTCCCTTTGCCCCCTCCCTAAGTTACAAGACCTGCAGTGTCCTTCATTGTTCAAAAAAGAAGTCACTCTATGTTGAAGAGGCTAAATCCTTGGTACCTGATGTATTTCTCCTGGCAACTCCACCATGTCCTGATTGGATGGTGACCCTCCAGACGCTGCCAGTCAAGACTGTGGTAAGGCCTCCCCAAGGCAACAACTGCAACAGGGAGCTGGAGCCCCTGAGTGAGGACCTCACTTTGTCCCCAGGATGGCAGTTCTTAGTGCCCTGTGCTTTCACGTTCATATAAGCCCATCCTCCAAAAGGTGAGATACCCAAAGATGCTGGATAGAGCATCCAAGATAGAGCAGGTAGCTGTCCATTAGAGACCCCCCAACAATACCTATGTTTCTTCTCAAGGATCCACCACGGCCTTTTCTTTAAAACCCTTAAAACACAGACGTTCCCACCCCACCTTTCTCACACAAGAGTGATCTCTGCAGATGGAACACCGAACTTTGAAACCCTAAAGATCTGTCCATAGGCCATATTAGAAAGACTTCCCATATCTGTGTAAAAACAGTGTTTCGTACCATAAACAACAAGAGCTGGCACTGTCCCCTGTCATGAGCAGCTTTAGGGCCTCCTACAGATGGTCATGACTTGAAACCCAAGAACCAAGTTTGTCTCGGTGAAGAAAGCAAACTCTTTTCATTGATTCATCCTCCCCAAGGAGGCCCTCCATCCAGAGGGCAGAGAAGAATCTCCACATCACTAATTGCTACAAAGAAGCAAGTACATGATCTCACACAAAGGAAGCCCATCCTAATCTGGAAGGTTACGACAGGCTTCCTCAGGGAGGCGACATTGGAATTGAGATTTTACGGAAGCAGAGGAGAAGCAAAGTGGAGAGTAAGGAAAGTGTTGTTATCTGAGTACAGAGGGAAAGCATTTGCTAAGGCCGGAGGCAGGAAGGTGTGTGGCATAGTCAGGGACCTACAAGAAGGTCAGCTGACTGCAGTTCAACAGCCAGCATGTCAGCAGGCAAGATAAAGTGGAAAGGACACAAAGAGACACAATTGTGTAAGCCTTTAGACCATGTTGAGCTACTAGAACTTGATCCTATGGAAACAAGACAATGGGAAGGGGGTGAAGGGGAAATAGCTGTAGAGTCTAGGATAGATGCATAGTCATATTGTGCCTCAGATGCATCCCTCAGGGGGCTGTCCTTAGTGCGTGGAGTGCATTGTGTGCAAAGATGAGAAGTCAAGAGCCATATTTCAGGAAGCTCTCAATCACTGTTAGTAGACTACAGCAGTGAAGTGCTTGTGGAGAGCTCCATGGAGAATGGCAAAGGGGGAGAGGGAGAAAAGCAAACAGGTATTTTGTAGGTCAAATTGATAGGAGGTGCTGTGCCGGCTGAAGGGGCAGGGAGACCAAGCATAGCTCCTACTCTCCTCCGCTTAAACAACAGACTTCAAGTAAGTAAGAGCAGAGATGGCCCTTAACTGCTGACTGACTGCCACCTGCCATCCTGGCGTCCACCCCCAGTAGAGTGTGAAGACACATTGACAGCAAACAGAAGTCCTCAAGTTGACCCATCCAATCAATTTGTATAGTTACTATGGCAACTGCCCCCTAAACACATTCCATGCCTTTCTCCCTCCACCAGGAATGGCTTCCTCCGGCATCGGCACCCAACTTCCCACTCCCTCCTTCTTGGGCCACATACCTGAGCCCCTTCTAGATCCCTCCATCCACAAGGTGGCTGCCATCTCCACAAGCTTTCATTGGTCTGTGTACCATACCATTTATCTACATATTTACATGTGTGTTACCATACATCTGCTACATCTCTTACACTGCCTTGTTGTAATTAGCTACTCTTGAATACCTGGCTAGGCTTGACGCATTAATACATTTGTAATTGGGTACAGAACATCTTCCATTGAATTCTGAGAAGGAAGTAAAACTGTTCAATTTAGGGAGAAATGGCTTCTTGTCATAAGTATTTACTGGAAAAAACACATATTCTGTCTGATCCTTATTTTTGGCTACTGTACCAGGATAATAGTAGAGGGTTGACTTAGGATCAAATGAGGCCATGAGCAAGGTGCCCAACATTGTTCCTAATGGTGCTTTTCTGCTTTCCCAGGTCTGCCACTTTCTTGAGTGATCTGAGGTAAGTCACTTACATAGTCTTAGTTTTCTGTTTTGTAACCTGAAACCTTTGGCCTGGATGGTTCTAAGGTCCCCACTGCTTCCCATTCCTAGGGTCTCTGAGATGGAGTGCACCCACATCCTTATCATTTGTCCTCTTTAGAGGGGGGGACAAGAGTCATTTGGATGAGAAGTGTAGCCAAGTGTTTACATTTTAAAATACCTTTCTTTAGAATGATTCAGGGCATAAGGAAGGACACCTCGTCCTTCTACTAATTCTTTCTAACTGCAGGGAAGAAAGCACAAGCCTCCAGAGAGGATGATGTATATTACAAAAATAGTAAACAGAAAATGATTGTGTTTCATATTTTTAAAAAGAGGCCCAATATTTTATTTTATTTATTTATGTTTTTAAAAATGAGGCCCAATTTTGGGGCATCTGGGTGGCTCAGTCAGTTAAGTGTCCAATTTTGGCTTATGCCATGATCTCGCAGTTCATGAGTTCACACCCTGTGTTAGGCTCTGTGCTGACAGCTCAGAGCCTGGAGCCTGCTTCGGGTTCTGTGTCTCCCTCTCTCTCTGCCTCTCCTCCACTCGTGTTCTGTCTCTCTCTCAGAAATAAACATTAAAATTTTTTTTTAAAAATTAAAGAAGAGATCCAATTTTTAAAACCATACTTCACATGATATAACAACCAACTGACTGACTATTCCTCTCCTTAGTTCCCTCAACACAAAAAGCATCCATAAATACTTTACAAAGAAAATGCTGGGTTAACATTTCACTGCACCAGGATTTATGGTGTTTAAAAATTTCTTGCAGATAATAAAATAGGTGAAATTATATGTAACCTGCTTAGCTTGGTGCTGATCCAAGGGATATACAGTGAAAATCAGAAGAAAACAATGAGCGAGAACACAGGTGCTGAACAGCTACCCCCTTTCCAAACGAATCCCCATCATTCTACCACGAGATCAGAAGTTAGTGAAAAGCTGACTGAATTCCAAATAAAACCCATCCAACTAAAACCCTTGTTCCCTGGTGGAGGGGCCTGTCGAAAAGGAGATCTTACAGTAATCTCATAATTACTGTGGTCTCCTGATGACCTGTGAGTGAGGAATGTCTGTACGTTTAAGTCTTTGTCATGTGACCACGGAATGAATCTGATGAACTGTCACACACAACACTTCTTGTCCATACAGAGGGACAAACTTCAGAAGATGCTGTTCTGTCATGGACACGGTGGAGGAAACACCATCAAGGTCTCAATGTGAGTGTGTAATAGATGGAACAGACTGAAACGCGCTGAATGGTGAGCTAATGGTCTCTGGTTTGCCAAACATTGCTGAATATGCAGTCATCGTCTTTTTCCCATTGGCCACTGGGTATTTTAGCCAGGACTCAGACAGCACGAGGCGAAAATGCCATGGTTCACCAAGGTAGAATAAGGAGCTAACAAAACTGAGAAGAAAGACATGAACAAATGACTTAATCTGTGCCTATTTCACAGCTGTATTATTGAACATAATCCTATGCTTATTTTAGATGAGGTCATGGACGTACATGACATGGTTCAGATCTTAGTAGCCCAAGCTAACTGTGCCCGAGTTTCTACCTAGGTGTTGCCTTTACCTTATCTCTCTGCTAAGGGATCCACTTTGTTTCAAGATAGTTCCTTACTTACTTGTGTTGGCTGCACAGACCACAGGTTATGGCTAAAGGGACCACCAGTGATGGAGTGCACATAGGCATTTTTCAGTTGTGGGCATTTTCTTCTAGTCAAACTTTGGCCAGTGATGACTGGCACCATCGTTTTCTAGTTGTCTTGATTTGGCAAGTGCCTTCTTTCCTGACACATTTCACTACCCAAAGACCTCTATTCCTGCCTGTGATAGTGATTCAAGCCATTTGGCTATTTTGTGGAAGGCACCAGAAAGTTATCTCCTGCTGCTTTAAATTATGGTCTCAAAGAAGTCATAGATACAAGGCATGAGAGGAGCCTGCAAGACCAATGGCCTCTAACTCATTCCCAATCAGGCTGTTTGCCACTACTCCCTGAGTCCTTTCTAGGACTTCATTCCACCCACTAAATGCTGCTCACTACCTGACAATAAGGCCCTCACCTGGCCTGGAGTCAATGGGGGAGAGGAGGACAGAGGAAAGACACTTGCCAGGCCCTATTCTGGAATCTACTGGCCACCAGGATGTGCAATGGAACGGAGGCAGTTGGGATGCTGTGGTCTTGAACCTTGACAGATGATTGGAATGGTCCCCCATGGAGGTGGCAGGGAACTGCCCCAGGGCACATATAGTTCACTCACCCCCATAGGGGCAAGCACACACTTTCACCAAGCCTCTGAAGTGGGGGTGGGGTGGCGGTGGGGATTGGCTTTAGCTGGAAGGGTGGTGCGAACCAGAAAACCATCTACCAGATATGGGACCCAAGGCTTCTGGCCCTGGGGACACATAGCTGTCACTCATCTGAGAATATCTCTGTCCACCTCTGTCCACCCCTGCAGAAAAAGAGAGGGGAAAAGCAGAAAGCATTCAAAGAGTAGACCAGTCTTTATCTGTTGACAAGAAACCTGCAGTCATTGATGGAGGTAGGGTGGGAACAGAACTTGACCAAAGTTAGGATGAGTCTGCTTCTAGTCTGGGGAACAAAGCAGCAGTTAGATAAAGGGACTTTGTGAGTAACTAGGGGAGATGGAGATTGGTGACCAGTCTACTCCCACTGGGACTCTTCAAATGTCACAGCCAAGTCCTGGTATGTCCCTTCCTTTGGTCCTGAGATGATATGTCAGGAATGGCTGTCTTGCTGTACCAGAAAACCAATATTTTTAAAGTTTATTTATCTATTTTGAGAGAGAGAGAGAGAGAGAGAGAGAGAGAGAATGAGGGGGGAGGGGCGCAGAGAGAGAGAGGGAGGGAGAGACTCCCAAGCAGGTTCCGTGCTATCAGCACAGAGTTCAATGTGGGACTTGAACCCACACACTGGGAGATCATGACCTGAGCTGAAGTCAAGAGTCGGATGCTTCACCGACTGAGCCACCCAGGTGCCACCAGAAAACCCAAGTTCAGACCTCAAGGGAATAGAGCAAACCCATCCTGAGGTTCTGCTTACCTCAACTGGTTTTAGAGGATCCTAAATGTGCACTTCTAAGGGTTATACTACTGTGCTGAGCTGTTATTTACAAAGCATTTTCATTGTGGGTGTTTGTTTTGTTTTTAATCATCATCCAGACATCACAACACCCTGGTGAGCAAAAAAAATACAGCTAGCAGTGCAAGGCTGAGTTTCAATCACGAGGCATCAAACAAAGCCAATCAAGCATTTATAAGCTGGGGGAAAATGATCTTGATTCAATCTAATTTGTGGGGAAAGATTTCAAAGCCAGTTCTTGATTTTCCAAATGAGTACAACCATTTCTAATTTGATTTGTCTGAGAACTCCCAGGACTGACTGGTGTGCTATCAGCAAATGTAGAGGAAAGAATGTTCTGTTAGCTAAAGCTATCTTTCTGATTCACAAACTTAGGAGGAGCAAGAGGCCAAATTTAGGGTTGTTTGTTTGTTTGTTTATATTTAGACAAAGATAAGCTCCTTTGTTTGTTTGTTTGTTTGTTTATGAGAGATGTATTAAATCATTCGCATGGGCCACGCTCAGTCTTAGTAGCAAGGACACAGCCCAGGAGACAGGCAGGCTCAGAACTTGCTCACCTGGAGCTCACACCGCACTGGGTGGGGGACACCGAACGTGTCATCGCAACTACGATTAGGTGCCAGGAGAGAGAAGTTGAGGTTGCTGGGACAGTATGTGAAATGGATTCACAAAGTACCCTTTGAGTTGGATGACAGGTGGGAAGAAGTGGGAGTGGGAACAGGATTGGTGTGAATGGTGAGAAAGAAGAGGAAGACAATCCTTGGGAAGAAAGTCATGATGCATTCTTGGAATTTAAGGGAGAGGAGATGCTTGGCATTAGGCTATGCAGGCAACATTTTGTTTCTGCCAAAGAAGGCCTTCAAGGATGGAAATCATGTTCCTTGGGTTTCATCTGGGGGATACCCAGGGAGAAGCATCTTTACTATTGAAAGGAATGTCCCATTTGTGGGTGTGCTGGCAAGTGGTTCCCCACATGGCCCTCTTCTCTGGCTTTCCACGATCTGGCTACATGTCCATATCAGTGAACAGGGACCAAGTGAGAGCCACATGCTGCTTTTGGCCTCAGACAACCACTCTTGACTCTGCCTCTCTTTTGCCCTCCACCCCACCCCAAGACTACTCGCTCCCAATTTCAGCTCCTTGGCTGTGGAGTCAGTGTTAGTTTTCTGCCTGTGTGTGTCTCTGTTTCTGGCCCCATATTCTATGCTTCTTCTCTGTGTGTCAAAGGTGAATACCCCGACTTGAGTTTCAGTTTTTACAAATAGTGGTGCTTTTCCCCTAGAAACAAACCCTAGGAGAGGTCCTTGCGAACTGTGGAGTAGAAGGGAATGACAGACCCATGACTAAACTGATAACCTCTTACTTTTAAGGTAGAAGACAAAGCTGTAACTCTCCCTTGAACACACTTGAATTTCTATTTCCAAATATTGTACAAAGCTATTTGGAAATATGGATCAAGAAGCTTAAGAATATTAATAATCCTTTTTGACACTTCCACTTCTAGAAATCTATTTTCAGGAAACACTCTGAAATCAAACCAAGATTTACACACTACGCAACCATTATTTATAATAATAAACCTGGCTCTAAAATTAAAAGAACAGTTACGTAAAGTATGGTATCTTCATATGACATATTATTTTGCCACCACTAATAACAATTTTTTATGGTAAGCACGACAATTGCTTTTACTACAACATCAAAAGAAATGAACAGGATACAAATTGCACGTATGAATCAGATAAAATATAGCTGGATAAAAATGTAGATATAGAACGGAGGCCCCTTTGCTAAATAGTGACTCCAGCTGGGTTGTGGAAGTGTGGTGATTTTTATTTACATAATTATTTTTTTCTCCATTTCAAATTTATTTGAAATGAAAAATTAATACTTTTTTCTTTTTCTTAAAATTTTTTAATGTTTATTTTTGACAGAGAGAGAGAGAGAAAGAGAGAGAGAGAGAGAGAGAATGAGTGGAGGAGGGGCAGAGAGAGAGGGAGACACAGAATCTGAAGCAGGCTCCAGGCTCTGAGCTGTCGGCACAGAACCCAACGTGGGGCTCGAACCCACAAACCATGAGATCATGACCTGAGCCGAAGTCGGACACTCAACCAACTGAGCCACCCAGGTGCCCCAAAATTAATACTTTTCTAAGAGAAGTTTTAGTTAAATAGTTGTCCAAGTACTATTGGAAAGTTTTCACGACAATAATATTGTGGATTAGTAGCTGCTATCAAAGGCATCAGTGTGGATTATTGAAAGAATGGAATCTAAGCAGTGATAGAAGCAGCTGCTAAAACCCAATGACTACTATTTTTCAAATGATTCCCACACCTGAATAATTTCAGAATTGTTTGTCCCTTCTACTATAATCTTTAGGTTACATGTCTACTGAAGTAGGCACATGTAACAAGTCATTACAGCAGGACAGTCAAAAGAAGGTGTCGTGTGTGTGTGTGTGTGTGTGTGTGTGTGTGTACATGTCATCACTTTTTCCTTTTGAGTGAACTTTCTTGTACAAACTTGGCCCACAACCAAAGCAACTTTCTAGTCCACATGCATGCACATGGTGCTTTTCTAGACTAAATTCACGGAGGTGAGAAACAAATGGGCTTCGGGCATCCTGGGTAGAGACTGAAAAGCAGCAAGAGCGTACGAAAGGGAAGTGCCACTACCTGGCCTGGAAAATGAGGCAAATTCATACGTCGATAATGAATACATCATAAAAACCAGCTGCTCATTTTCCTCTATAAGGATTTAGAAATAAGAAGAAATGTATCTAATTCTGATTATCGCTGCTGTCTCTGAATAGACATTTTAAAAGTTTTCCAGAAAAGTAACTTTAAAAATTAGAAGCTGACACTAGATTACTCCTATTTGGGGTGGTGAATATCAGCACTAACAGAAATATAATGCAAGCCACACACGTAGTTTAAAATTTTCTGCTACCTATATTAAAAAGAAAGAAGTAAAATGAAAGAGATTAACTTAATTTTTAATTTGCATATTAGGTCATTTAACTCAATACATTCATATTATTTAAACATGAAGTCAATATTAAAATTGAGATTATATATTTTTTAACCTTTCCAGCTCATCTCAATTTGCTCTAACCACATTTTGAATGCTCCACAGTCGCACATGGCTAGTGGCTACCATATTGGACAGCATAAATCTAGAGTGCCGTTATAATGGTGATGATAGACCTTGACGCCAAAGTAGATTCTGCACCACTTTTCATATGAGAACTCTCCTATACTGACTTTTATTGTTCAAAGAGATTTGGGCAGAGATCCCTAGTTCCCTACTCAAAATCCATTCTCCTTGCCTTTCCTGTAGTGGATCTCCAATGAACTTGAGGCAACAATAGGCTCCAGTGGGTGGCTACATGTCCCCACTCCCTCTGCAAATCTGTGTGGCCAGGTGACTTAGTCTGCCTTTGAGGCATGACAGGGCAGAAGCATTAACTGGGACTTCCTGGAAGCCTCAAAAAGAGCTGACTCAGCCAGCAGGGATATTCCTTTGGCCTCTGCTTTTTCTCCTGTTTGGCAGCTTTGCACGTAGACACGATACCTCAAGTTCCAGGAGCTTACTGGGACCCTCAGGATAAAAGCCACAGAGCAAGTATGGCTTGCATGAAGGATGGAATGATCTGGGTCCCTAACTGCTTCCTGAGGCTTCTCATCCCAACGTTACTGTTTTGTGGAGAGGGCAGAAGAGCTTATAGATAACTGATACAAGCATTGCCAGTTGTCTTAGGATAATACCATTTGAAGCAATTGTAACGAGCTGAATTGTTCCTCCAGAATTCATATGTTGAGACTCTAATCCCCAGTATCTCAGAATGGGACTGTATTTGGAGATGAGACCTTTGAAGAGGTGATTAAGTTAAAATGAGGCAATTAGTGTGGGCCCTAAACCAATCTAACTGGTGTCTATAAAAGAAGAGGGAAATTGGGCACACAGAAAAACCATTTGCATGGAGACACAGAGGAAAGGCCACGAGAGGACAAGGTGCCCATGTGCGAGCCAAGAAGAGAGGCCTCAGGAGAACCCGAACCCGCTGACACCTTGATCTCAGCCTTCTCCTCTCCAGAACCTTAAGACTATCAGTTTCTGTTAAGCCAAGCCAATCTGTGGTGTTTTGTTATGGAAATCCTTGTAAACTCATACAGTGAGAGAGGGCTGGTAAATAACTCTCCTTAATGAAATCTTTGCCTTGAGAGGTATTTTAGAGATGATCTAAAGAATGTTTCTCAGTCACAGCACCAGAAAGAAGAAATCAACTGTAGAGTTTACCCAGCTACCTAGTAACCTGGTTGGATGGAGAAGCCTCATCTCCTGACTCATACAGTGAATCTAATTAGGTCATGCTGCTGCTGCTGCATTAGGGACAGAGATTATTACTGGAGGTAGACAGCCCGAAGATCATCCCTTTCTGAAAGAGAGAGAGAGAGAGAGAGAGAGAGCAAACAGAGAGACAGAGAGAGAGGCGAGAGGAACAAGAGATCCGAAGCAGAAGCAGGCTCTGTGCTGATAACAGCAAGCCCGAGGCAGGATTCGAACCCACAGACTGCGAGATCATGACCTGAGCTGAAGTCAGACACTCAACCAACAGAGCCACCCCTGGAAGGTCATCTTCTAATTCTGTATCTCAGGTGGCTAAAAGGTAGGTGGTGCCAATGATATCTTACTTATATGTGAAGATCACTATGTATACAGAGGAAAAGCCTCCCCTCAGAAGGTGCTTCCACCCTCCAGTGTTAAATAAGGAGACATTCTCACTGCTAATAAGACCCTGATGGTCTGGATTGGTATAATCATCCCAGCACAAATTTAAACAAATACTTATTAAGCATGTACTACCTGTAGTATGCTAGCTTCCTCACTGGGAATTCAAATGAATCCTTTCTCCTCTTACAAAAAAAAAAAAAAAAGTAATTCAGTTATTCAACTTCTGTTGATCACCATTTTCATGATGTGATGTTACTTTAGCTAAAATTTAGAAACCCAGTGATTAGAGCAGGGTAGAAAATGTACATAACACATATCACAGCAAATGGACATGGATTTGGCATCAGAAAAGCCAGGGAGAGAGACTTCCTAGCTATGTAACTTGAGAAGTGACTTTAAGATCATTAACACTCCTGTTTCTCTCAAATAGTTGTCTACTTCATAGAGTGACTTCGAGGATTAAAATAGATAAGTGCGAAAAGCAGTTGACAGAGTATCTGGCACATACTAAATGCTCAGTAAGTTATTATTTTCATTACAGACTATGTTGATGACAAGAAAAACAAAAGAAGTTATATGAAAGAATATTCCTTTTTAAAAAAAGAAGACTGGAGGGCAGCCTGGGTGGCTCAGTCGATTAAGCGTCCAACTCTGGGTTTTGGCTCATGTCGTGATCTCAGTTTCATGAGTTCCGGCCTCATGGTAGACTCCGTACTGTCAGTGCAGAGCCTGCCTGGGATTCTCTCTCTCTTCCTCTCTCTCTGCCCACCCCCCCTCATTTTGTCTCTGTCTCTCTCACAATAAATAAACAACAACAAAAAAAAAAGACTGGAAAATCTACACTGGCATAGTATTTATGGTTGCCTTTGTTTGACGGGAATGCCGGTGATCTTTTTCTTTCTTTCTGCTTTTCTATATTTTACAAATTTCCTGTAATCTGTAAACATGAATTTTCTTGTGCAGCCAAATGCTCTACCACTGGCCTATACCCCCAAATTCTCTTGTGAAAAATGAAAATGAAATATCATTGTTTAGGCGCGCCTGTGTGGCTCAGTCGGTTGAGTGCCCGACTCTTGATTTTGGCTCAGGTCATGATCTCACAGTTTGGGAGTTTGAGCCCCACACTGGGTTTTGTGTGGACAGCACAGACCCTACTTGTTATTGTCTCTCTCTCCCTCTCTCTCTCTGTCCCTCTCCCACGCTTGCTCTCTCTTTCTCAAAATAAATAAATAAACTTTTAAAAAATGTCATTTTCTAAGATACTTATTGGTTCCTATGCTGGTCATTTAATTACATCGCTGGGAGGACTATGACTCTTGTGCTTTCCCAGGGCAGTATCAGCCCTAATTGCCCCACATTTTTATAAAACGTGGGCCCCACTGCATCCTGTAAGGAGTATAAGGTTGTAGGGTTATCTGGGTCATGAAGCACTAAAATTGGACCTCTGGGCTATAAATGGCCGTACCCTGGTTATAAACACTTAATTTTATAAGTAAAAACATGGAAAAAAAAAGTCTGGATTGTCTTAACAGTTTTCCCCAGTCATCACACTGTTAAAAGTCTGGTAAAATTCACATGCTTTCTAGTTTCCTGGAAGAATATGAGATAGGTGCTTGCTACGGTTTCTGTGTGAAATGTTGTATTTGCCGGTGTATAACAGAATGACGAACATCCACCAGAGCCTCTAAAACTAAGAGCTTCTTCTGGGGCTGCCTGATCTTCCATTAACCTTGTGAAGCTACCATTGAACACTGCATCTCAGCACTGTGTTCCTGCAGTGCTCACCCAAATCATACTGTGCTTTTAAGTTTTCACCATGGGTCATCCATCACTGAGGTAAACAGTGGGTTTTAGGGCATTCCCTCAGCCCCAAATCTGGTCACACAAGACATTTCTATCAGACACACCAACTGTGGCTTGTGGAGGCTGAACGTGTCCATTTGGCCTTGTTCTTCATCTCCGGGCACCTTTCTTAAAGGCCTAGTCGATCTATTTTTCACTTTTAAATTATCCTTATTATTTTTAAAAATAACATGTTATTTAGCTACTGGACTCTGTGGGTGCAATGAGGACAAATACGAATGTCCTTCAAAGGGCTGTTTCCTTGGCAGAAGCAAGGTACTCTGGGGACCTTATATCAGGGAGGAAACTGAAGTAATAATTGACCACCATGGGGGAGAATGGATAACCACTTGGGCTGATGTAGGAACAGAATGGGGAGCTGAACTAGGACATTAGAGAAAAATGTGGAAACAAATGGCAAAGAAATAAAACTGTTTCAAAGAGAGAGAGTGGTGAGTTGCATGAAAAAATCTTTCGGTGAAATGTGAGAAGTTTTGTGAGAATTGCAGCACGTCAAATCCTCACCAGAGGGGTAAATTGTTCAAGTGATTCACATTCTAGTCTACCCACAGCACGCCCCAAACCTTCTGAGTATGAGAAATTCCTTTCAATGTAACAGATTACATGGACCCATAAAAGAGAGTAAGAGTAGTTTCACTATTTTCTACTGAGGCAGCAAGCAATGACACAGTTAAATAAATTAACACGTCCCTACTCACACAAGCCTGCAAGTGTATTTAAGAGTTTGCACTTAAACCCCTGTGAGACATGCTATGCTTGCCCAAGGTTATGCCCAGGCGACATGAAACCATGAATATACACATGCCTCTGGTTTTGTCTTCCCTACCCCCTCTTCAAGATGTCCAGAGATGCGCCTCTGGTTTTTAGCGTGCATTTTAAAAGAAATAAAAGAGGGGCGCCTGGGTGGCGCAGTCGGTTAAGCGTCCGACTTCAGCCAGGTCACGATCTCGCGGTCCGTGAGTTCGAGCCCCACGTCAGGCTCTGGGCTGATGGCTCGGAGCCTGGAGCCTGTTTCCGATTCTGTGTCTCCCTCTCTCTCTGCCCCTCCCCCGTTCATGCTCTGTCTCTCTCTGTCCCAAAAATAAATTAAAAACGTTGAAAAAAAAATTAAAAAAAAATAAAATAAAAATAAAATAAAAATAAAAGAAATAAAAGAGACTAGAGAGAGTGCCAGTTACCCATTTCTGAGTTTCAGCTCCAAAGCCACCCTTCTTTGGCCTGCTTTTGACACTGGAATTGGACTCTGTAAACATTTCTCACCTGAACGTTAGGCTCTGTCAGTAGAGGGCACTAGAGGGCCACTGCAAGGAGATTGCATTTGGGAGACTTTTCCGGGTTCCTGTCTTCCATGACTGGAAAGTCACTGGAGAGCCCCATGATTTCTCACAGTTGAGTTCCAGCTGTGCCCTCAGCTCACACTTTCCCCGTAGGGGGCAGCTCCCACAGGCAACTTCGACCTGCGCTGTCTGGCAAGTTTCACTGTTATCCAAAGACTGCCTGGTCCCCTGGTAACCTCCCTTTCCAAGAGGTGTGAATCTCAGCCTGGGAGGCAGGCAGGGGGAGCTCTCCTAGTCCCTAGTTCCTTCACAGTCTATTCTCCCTAGGGCCAAGAGAAACTACCTGATCTTTTTCAACTTGCTCTTTCTGGATCCTTAAGTTCTCTTTTGCCCATTTTAGCAAGTTAACCACCTTCTACTAGCTAACATTTTTTTAAATAGTAATAATAGTAATAATATACATATATACGTGTGTGTGTGTGTGTGTGTGTGTGTGTGTATCCTTTTCAAACAACCTAGATCTTCGCAGATAGAGATATCTTCTAAATCTTGTGACACGAAGCAAAGAGCTTCTCAGAAGCCATCTCAGCTGTCACACATGAAACAGATCCAGTGCCAGGTCCCTTCTTACCGAGGTCGTGGTGATTCAATGAGGAAAATTTACATAAGATTATTAGGAACTTACAAACACATGGAAAAGGTTTGATTTTATCTACCATTTTCCTAACCTAAAATACAATCTGGAGCTCCTAATTTATCGTCCATAGATAGACTTCAGGGGTATGTATGTGCTCCAGAAATGTTATGCAAAATAAAGTGTGCCCATAATTTTCATTATATTCTTCAAGGGGTACGTGTCTCCTAAAATGTTAGTAATCACTGACCTAAAATCTTTAGAGTTGTTCGTGTCGAAGGCCATTTACCAAACAGGACAGACATAGTCATAGGACTACAGTCTTCATGGGGAGCATAGAATGAGAAATGATGAGCAAAGTGGAGCAATAAAAATAATTATAACACTATTATTAGCTATTAGTGATTCAATGCTTATAATATCCCAGAAGTCACCATGCATCTATGAAGTAGATGATGCCACCGAATCATGATGAAGTAAAGTAACTTGGTCCAGATTCTGTAGTTATTATGTGATGATGCTGGGATTTAATCTCACTGCCTTCAAAGATTATACACTTCTTCAACACACAGTACCTTCCTTATATACATTTCAACACTATGAGTGACACAGAAAGGTATGTTTAGTTTGTGAAACTTACAACATACTTAAGGTCTTAAGTGAAAGGAGAAACTCTTGCAAAGAACTAGACTAGAATAAAACATTGTTTCCAAGAAATACTACATTCCACTGTGAGTTTCTGTGGCTCTGCCTTGAAATGCCTTCCTATCACCTCAGAATTATCTGAGATGTTTTTCCTCAAAACCTACCTCAAGTTCTTGTACGTTCCTGAAGTCTTTCCTAAACCCACTAGCCCTGTGACTTCTCCTCCTTAACTCTTGTAAAGTATTTTTGAATCCTGCCAATAATTTTCAGTGGTTGGGGGGTATGACGGCCAGAAGCACACCTGGCCTTACAGGTGGGAAATCAGAGCTGTAGTCAAAGCAAGAAAGCAAGAAGCTATGAAACCGAATGGAATCATTGAGAGAACCACTGATAATCATTAGAGTATTCAAGGTGGCAAAAGAAACAAAAATATATGCCAAACCATTAAGGCAACTGAGAGGAGATGAGGAAGGGTGGCCATCAAAATGGTGGCCAGGAGAGCAGAAAGTATATACAAAGAGACAGGCAAAGTTGCATCGGCTTCTAATTCTGAGTTCTAAAACGGGACTCAATGCCCAGTATGTGCATACTGGGGCAGAGAGAGGCTTAAAGTTTCCCACCCATTGAAGGCAAGTGTCATTTTCTATGAGCACAGTAGATACTCAATAAACTATATTTTGATAATGATGACTGATGATGATGAATCAAATGCTGACTTGTGTCATGCTGTATAAGTATGAGGGTCGCAACAAAGAAAGCATAATGGAGCTGAGTGGTGAAAGGTACTCTGAGGAGAAGGTGGGATCTGGAGTGGCCGGATGAGGCCAGCAGTCACAGCGTATTCGTCAGTACACCTTTCCCAAACCCATGGTGGATTCTGCTTATGGATCATAGCAACTTCTTCTATACAGGCTGGACTTGAATCCATGATTCTCCCTAGCCCTATGGTCCAGGGAGCCACAGACAACCCACTGGGGTTGACGCACGCAGGGCAGGAATGCAGTAGG
The DNA here is from genome assembly GCF_023721935.1 of Panthera uncia. Taxonomy (NCBI): domain Eukaryota; kingdom Metazoa; phylum Chordata; class Mammalia; order Carnivora; family Felidae; genus Panthera; species Panthera uncia. Next base: position 105,589,047 of record NW_026057584.1, on the reverse strand, counting down.
TTCACACTGGTCTACCCTAATGGTGGTTCCATTTTTAAACTTCTGAAACTTCCTAATTATTTGCTATATGTCTACTGCCCTAAAGCTCCTAAGTGGCTCCCTGAAATCTACACTTGTCTGATTACCAGTTCTCTCTGGGCCTCCCCACAAGGCAGCAATTCAAGGGTCTGTGGTTGGCACAGCCTGGGGGCTCCAGTACTCTGTTCCATCTCTCAGAAGCAGCTGAATATTTTGAGGCTCATCCTGATTCAGAATGTCAACCCTACATGTGAGTTTGGAAAATGATGGCTGGTTTGGGGCTAGGTCAGGGAAGAGCTGAAAGTAAAAATGAGCTCAGCTGGTATGGGAGCAACATGGGATGAACAGGTTTAGAGCAGGGTATGTACATAGTGAATTCCAGAAACACTGAAGCATCTAGGCCTGGCTAGAAAAGAGCCAGCATTGAGGAGAAACTGGAGGAAATAAACTTCTATATATTGGAGCAGCTGATTATGAAAGATTCAAAACCCAGGCACAGAAGCTTCCATCACGGAATACAAGAGCCACTGGTCACAGAGGGTTGAGGGAGGCAAAAAAATCCCTGTGCAAGACTCATAGCCACCTCCTTAAATGCGGAAGGAAGAGCCTGGAAGCGGGACGCTGGCACTGGACACGCTGAGAGCCACGGAACCAGTGAGGAGCCCCTGCCAAGACCACAGCCATGTCGGTGTAAGGGAGTTAGGCTGTTCCCAGACATTGCTTCTGCGGCTCTTTCCTCCTCTGGCCAAAGGCAAGGGTTCTGCCTCAATGCCCGTACATGGCAAGAGATACCCCAGAGAGATTTATTTGTCAATTAGCAAACCACACAGGGGCCATTTCTGAAACACCTCATTGGTCTTCAATTCCCAAGTAAGCGGTGGTGCTATTCACGAATCTGCCCAGCCTTGTATTTTTTTTTTTTCACTTTGACGTGAAAGTCATTCAAGGCCCCAGGAAAAAATAGATGTATAATAAAAATGAATAAAAGCTGATGGTGTAGTGCTTTCCAGAAGAAAAGGAAGAAGACTGTGAATGACATAGCCATTGCCTATATATCATTGACTTTCCCTGGTCCTGGGCAAAAAGCATCTTTCAGTATAAACTGTGGATAACAATGTCTGTCCCTGTCTGTCTCTCACAGAGGTCCCAGGGACGAAGGAGTGAACACAACCACAGGTCCATATGTCACCCCCCTTTCCTCTCCTCTGGCATTAGCATTGTGATTTGTGGCACCATGATTATCTATAAGACAGCTCTCTGAGACAATACATCTTCAAGTGAAGGTACTAACATTGCTGGTGTTGTGGGAAAAAAAAAAAGAGCATTAAAACACATGCTCAGCTCATTAGCTAGAAGTTTTGCATAGAAGAAGAGAGCCTGAGTTGATTTCAAGTTTCATTTAGACCCAACTTCTTTTTAATTTTATTTTTCTATTGAAGTATAACAGTGTTCCATTAGTTACTGGTGTAAGATATAATGATTCTATAATTCTATACATTTCTCAGTGCTCATCAATTTGGGTGTATTCTTAATCCCCTTAACCTATTTCATCCATCCCCCCACCCATCTTCCCTCTGGCAATCACCAGTTTGTTCTCTGTATTTAAGTTTGTTTTTGTTTGGTTGGTTGGTTGGTTGTTTTTCTCTTTTTCTCTTTGTTCCTTTTGTTTCTTGAATTCTACATATGAGTGAAATCATATAATTGTTTTTCTCTGACAGACTTATTTCACTTAGGATTACACCCTCTATGTCTATCCATGTTGTTGCAAATTAACCACAGTCTTTTAAATTCATTTGAATATTCAAATGAGGGGCACCTGGGTAGCTCAGTTCCTTGAGCATCGACTTCAGCTCATGTCATGATCTCACAGTTCATGAGTTCGAGCCCCATGTCAGGCTCTGTGCTGACAGCTCAAGAGCCTGGAGCCTGCTTCAGATTCTGTGTCTCCCTCTCTCTGTCCCTTATCCGCTCATGCTCTGTTTCTCTCTGCCTCTCAAAAATGAATAAGCGTTAAAATACAAGTGAATATTCAAATGAATGGAAGGTATAAGGTGGAACCCACAAGGATAAAAGGGGGGGGGCAGGTGGAGGCTAAACTGGAACAGACTTTAAACAATTGAGTCAAAAATCCATAATCGTTCACCCAATAATCTTCACTCCTGGTTATCTATTCTAAGTGTTCATGGGGTGCCTGGGTGGCTCAGTCCGTTGGGCATCCGACTTCAGCTCAGGTCATGATCTCACGGTTTGTGGGTTTGAGCCCCGCATCTGGCTCAGTGCTGACAGCTCAGAGCCTGGAGCCTGCTTTGGATTCTGTGTCTCCCTCGCTCTGTGCCCCTCCCCCACTCACACTCTGTCTCTCTCTCTCTCAAAAATAAAGATCAAAAAAAATTTTTTTTAATGTTCAGAAAATTATTTTTTCATTATGTTTGTTTTCTCCAAAGACACTCTGGTGAGTTAACGTTTAAATGATGCTTATACAGAGAAATTTTTAATAAAAATTTTAAAGATATAGAATATATTTTAAGAAAAACATTAACCATAAGAAGCAAGATATAAAATTGTCAATAAAATAACACCTATGCTTTATAAAATATACATTTAAAATACAAAAACAAAATACATATAGATGAGAATAGTGTTTTCCTCTCTGGCTTATTGTGTGTTTTATTCTGTATATTCCAAATATCCCTAAAAATATATAGAAATGTATATTTTTAACATTCTAAAGAAATTTTAATGACTTCATGTAATGATTTTACCAGATGAGCTCATGAAAATCAGTCATCTTAGAAAAAAACAAGTCATAACATTGATTTAAGGTAGAACAATTTCAGGGAGAAAAACCATTCCACTGTTAGTTTCTTTTTCTTAACTTTTAAGTCATATTATTCCTCATATGACCTTGAAACTAATTTTAATGTGCCCATGAAAAGAGAGGAAGCAACTTCTCTGGAAGCTAATAATTTAGCAATATTTTTTCCAGGGTATGAGGTGCATACGACACAGAAGCAAGTAATGTGAATGTCAGACTGGTCAAATGACAGTGGAAGATAGCGGGAAAGTGCAGAGAGAAGACATGATATGTTAGTTGCTTTTTCAAGTGATTCCTTCCATCAAGGGAAAGTATCATTTATCACAGAGCATGCTCACAGAGATGAAACATGATCCCGGGGACAAACTGAAGAGATTATAGGCTTCACCAGACACTAGGGACTTTTCTCTGAGCAATTTTCATAAACTTCTGGGTCACAGGAAGGTAGGACAAAGGTTACCGTCAAGGCGCATGTATACGCCTGTGTGTGCATATACAGAGGTGAGTGCGTGTGTGTGATCTCATGTGCACACTTATACTTATCTCTGAGTGTATTTTCTTGGATTCAGAGCTGCAAGAAATAAACAACCATACTCCAGTGAGTTTCGTGGCAGTAGATACAAACAGACGATAAATTTCATAAAAGCCTGCTATTATTATATATCCGTATGCCTGTTATACTCAAGTCCACGGGGTAACATCTTTTTTATATGCCTCATTTCAAGGAAGTCCATCACTTGATCAAATGTGGACTAGAGATGGCCATTCAATTTTCTCAAATGAATGACATGAATAAGATTGGAATATATTTACTCAAAACCCACTTCACGGTTCATACAGTTTGGAAATAAACTAAATGTCAGATTCAGGACATAGAACCTAAGCTGTCACCAATCTACTTTTGTTATTTGGTGGGATCACAGAATACAAAACTACATGTTTAGGAATGTAACTAGTCTATCAACCATTATGTTACTGCAGGTGCTGGGTTCAGAAGACTGTGCGGCTTCCGTAGCAGATAGCTGAGTGGAAGACATTTTGTGACTGTTCAGCAATTGCAGCCATGAGGTTAGGAGATCATTATATGTGCTCGCTATTGCTATCATCCATTCAATTCCTTAATTTTAATTATTTGTAGACAAAGGCACAAAAGTGAATTGACATGGTCAATTAGCCCCAAAGTCAATTCTATATCTATAGTCCTGCTACCAAAGACCAAGTAAAGTAATAAGACCATTTCTGCTATGCTCTTCCTTTAAATGAAAAAAAAAATCATTTTAAGACCTATAGTGAAGTGGGTTAGACCTCAGCCAACATCCCAACAATCACGTTACTCTCCTTGCCTCTAGAAGAGGGGATTAACACTCGGAAAGCAGAGCTCAAAAAAAGGCATCATTTCTTATGAAGTGGAGGGTATGAAATTAATCATTTTCAGGAAACTAGCAGGGCAATATATTTCTTATATTATGTATATAATCATCCATATTACAGGTACTGTACACACACTTCAATGGACCATTTACTTTCTGATTGTTTATTATATGGTGCTGTATTAGCATAGTATGAAAGATTTGAGGAAGAATAGTGAGGTATTTTTTATGTCTACTTTAAGCTGTTAGTTTTACTGCATTTCGGGATGTGGAGAATCGTCTTGTAGTCAAATCGAGCCATAAAGACTAAATTGAATTATCCCCATGGAACAGCTGTTAAATCTCCAGGGAGTGGGCAGGTCCCACAGAAAGGAATGACAAATTGCAATGGTGATACTCACCGAATGCCACTTGCTAAAGAGGTCTGTGCTGCATGAGGCCAACACAGATGCTTCCTTGAGCCTTGAATCACATTTTATAATTTATGGGTAATATCATACCCTTGCTACCTAATGCATTGATTCCATGACTCTCCTGCTAAACTCTGAACTTTCCAAGACTTACTAGCTGTGAGAGAGTCTGTGAACACTGGCAAAGGACAGAAGTGCCACCCCTTTCAAAAGCCCTTACTTAGCACAGCAGTGACTTAGTAACCTGGAGCCAAGCTGATTCTGTAGCTGATACTGTGTCTTTGGGGGAAAACTTTAAGTATGAGTAGGGGAATAAAGGAGTTTGTGCTTGTAATTAACAATGCAAACCATTCCTTCCCTCACAGCATTCCTAAAGGAAAAAAGACTAAGTATATAAAGGTGCGTGTGCGCGCGCGCGCGCGCGCGCGCGCGCGCGTGTGTGTGTGTGTGTGTGTGTAGTGATATGAAGTGAATTCTCACTTAAGCAAGGTGATGGAAGCAATTTTGGATAAAAATAACGTTTTATTTCCCCTTTAAATTTTGAAGGTTAAAACTAAAGGCTGTCTACCTGCAAAGTAAAACAGTTTTCTTGGGATTTTTTTTTCCCCAACTACATTAGTGCTAAATGGCTTCCTCGTGCTTTGTATTAACAATACCGCCAATTAAACTCTCAGGAATGAAGGACGCTACAAAAGTTTCAGGCAACTTGGTAAGTGCTAAAGTAGTTTAAAATCAACACAACATTTATTAAGGTTTTTGGTAAATCATTCGCCCAGAAAAGGAGATGATGAAAGCTTCCAATATTCAGCAATTCATTTTTTTCCTCTGTGTTATTTCTCCTTTTCTTGCTTTGTGTAACCAGTAAATTTTAAATATATATCATCATTAAAGATGTTTCTAACATGTAATATGTATGCATATTTCCTTTCTGGATACTGCCATAAGGATTTTAGTTATTTATATGTAAGTCTCAGGCTTGCATACTTTTTTTTTCCAATTTTTATTTCAATTCTGGTTAGTTAACATATAATGTAACACTGGTTTCAGGAATAGAATTTAGTGACTCATCACTAACCTATAACACCCAGGGTCACATACTTTTGAACCTGTTTATGAACAATGGGACTGAACATGCTATTATTTTTTTTTAAATTTTTTTTTAACGTTTATTTATTTTTGAGACAGAGAGAGACAGAGCATGAACGGGGGAGGGTCAGAGAGAGGGAGACAAAGAATCTGAAACAGGCTCCAGGCTCTGAGCTGTCAGCACAGAGCCCGACGCGGGGCTCGAACTCACAGACTGTGAGATCATGACCTGAGCTGAAGTCGGACGCTTAACCGACCGAGCCACCCAGGCGCCCCTGAACATGCTATTATAAACGCCTGTGTTTCACCATGATCTGCCAACTCTTAGAACAGCAGAAGGTAGTGTCCTGCCTTTTAGACGTGTTGACGTTGATGACATTACTCTAAACTAAATTTCCAGTAGCATGTGATCTTACTACCAATAGGCAGATTGAACTTAAAGGAAGTGGTATATTATGAAATACTTAATTAGTGGGGATGGGGTGGGCATGAATGTGTTCACATGGCTCAAGTCCCGAACTAGACTCAAGAAAAATATCATCAGCAATCTAGTACTTAGGTCAATTGGGAGATGGATATACTGAAGTACATGTGGGTAGGATAATTGTCAAGATTCCTGAGCATAAGCCAAGGATGGATAGGCAATGTCAATGGATCTCTTAGAATGAGAGTAAAAGGATTAACCCCTTCTTAGCACCAGCCTTATTCTTCAAAACAACAGGAGTCCGAAATTTGGCCCAAGCCTTTTAAAATACTGGCAATCTTGGGGCACATAGGTTGCTCAGTCGGTTAAGTGTCCTACTTCGGCTCAGGTCATGATCTCATGGCTCATGGCTTCGAGCCCCACATCAGGCTCTGTGCTGACAGCTCAGAGCCCATTGCCTGCCTTGGATTCTGTGTCTCCCACTCTCCCTGCCCCTCCCCTCCTGGCACTCTGTCTGTCTCTCTCTCTCAAAAATAAGTAAACATTAAAAAATAATAAAATATTGGCGACATCTAACCCACTATGATTCCCTTCAAGCAAATCTATCTCATACCCTCAAATCCAATGGCCACTTTAGGAAATGTGTTACTGGGGCACCTGGGTGGCTCAGTAGGTTGAGCACCTGACTTTGGCTCAGGCCATGATCTCACAGTTTGTGAGTTTGAGCCCTGCATCAGGCTCGCTGCTGTCAGTGCAGAGCCTGCTCCAGATCCCCTGTCCCCCTCTCTCTCAGCCCCACCCCCCACTCATGTTCTCTCAAAAATAAATAAAACAAAAACAAACAAACAAAAAAATAAAATGTACTACCTGTACAAAATCCAAAACCCCAAATGAAATACAATATTCATTATAAGGTATACTTATCAAGGGGAAAATAAACATCAAGGTCATTTAAGACCTATGGGTTTTCCAGATACTCCACTAGCCAGATCACAAAAAGAATCAGGTTTGGCCTGTCTATGATACAGTGGCCTACTCTTGTCATGGGATTTAGGAGTATCAGTTTAAAGGACTTCCACTTCTGGAAAAATGGAGTAGTATAATTTTCTCTATTTCTCCTACTAAGTACAAATAAAAACTGCCAGACATTATGTATGAAACAAACCTAAGAAGACTCTGAATGGTTGAGAGAAGAAAGCATGCATAAGGATCTTGAGACCCACAGAACAACAGTGAAAGTTCCCCCAGATTTTTGGTTTTTTGCTTATTTACATCTAAGACTTGTTGCTGAAGCAGTCAGCAACCTGGAGAGACAAACTGGTGCAGATCAAAAGTGAATCCCAATTAGAAGTTTGCTCTCTATAATCAAAGAACCAGGAAAGGAACGGCATAGTAAGACAGAATTATCTTCAGACAATAACTGCTCTATGCCAGCCAAACACCACAGAAAAACTGTGGCCCTATTCCCATTCATTCATGCTGCAACAAGATGTCAAAATTCCTGGCCAAGGCTGTGTCAAAGAAGACTGATTAGCAAGCTGGGACTTTAAGCCTTGTCAGAGAGTAGCAAGTCTCTACCTGTAGTAACAACTGAAACCACATGTGGGGTAGAACTTGGACTGTCTACCCCCACTCAGCAGTTAGAGGAACCATACCCATCCCCTGTAGGGATGGTGTAGAAGACGTCTTAGTGCAGAGTCATGACATTTATCACAGTCTAGTAATAAGAAGGGCGCACACACACACACACACACATACACATTGTAATGTTAATGGATGTGCCATGAAGAATAGTAATGAGGCTTTCATACATACCCCAGCCAGGGAGAGCTATCACTTAAGTGTTAGTGGAGAGCTGGAACTTTCATCCCTCTCCACCTTACCCTTAAGAGTCAATGGGTGCTGAGCGGAAAATCTGGACTCTACCCTCCCCTAGCAGAGTGGAGGTAATATCTCCCTCTCTACTACTGCAATATTGTCAGAGGAAGACAGCTAATAGAGCAGGTTTAAATATAATTCATCATAGTATAATCTCTAAAATGTCCAGGTTAAAATAAAAAAAAAAAAAAAAACTCTTGTCACACCAAGAAACAGGAAGACATCAAATTGAATGAAAAAGACAATCAACAGATGCCAGCACTGAGATGAGAAAAAATAATGTTAGAATTACATGACAGGTATTTTTAAGCAGACATTATAATAAAACTCCTCCAAGGAACAATTAGATATTTGAGACAAGTAATAAAATATAAATATCCAGTAAAACACAGAAAGTCTTAGCAAGGAAACAGAAAATAAAGACAAATGAAAAATTTAGAACTGAAAAATATAGTAACAGACATAAAAATAATTAACAAATATGTGCAGTAACAGAATGAAGGGAATGAGGAAAGAATTAGTGAACTCGAAGATATGACAACGGAAATTACCCAGTTTGAACACAAGACAAAAGAGCTAAGAAAAAAAAGAATATGAACAGAGGATTAGGAACCTGTGGAATTGTAGTAAAAGATCCAGCATTCATATTTGTGACATTCAGAAAGGAGAAGAGAAATAGAGGACTAGAAAATACTCAAATAAACGGCAGAACATTTCCCAAGTTTAGTGAAAGACAAGAGCCCACCGATTCAGGAGACAGAATGAAATCCAAACAGGGTAAACCTAAGGAAATCACACAATACATAATGGTCAAACTCGCAAAAACTAAAGACAAAGGAAAGATCTTGAAAGCACTGAAAGAGAAATGACAGCTTATCCATGGGGCAAAATTTTTTAATAATGGTGGATTTTTCACCAGAAACCATTGAAGCCAGAAGGAAGTGGCTCCATTCTCAAGGCCTGAAAGAAAACAGCATTCAACCCAAAGTCTTATACACGAAGAACATATCTTTCAAGGATGGAATAGCTACCAACACATTATAGATTGAGGGAAAACTAAGAATTTGTCATGAGCATACACTTCGAAAAATGGCAAAAAATGATTTTTTAAATAGAAATGAGATGATAAAAGAAGAAATCTGGAAAATTCAGGAAGGAATAAAGAACAACACTAAGCAAAAATAGTAAAACAGATTTTTCTTCTTCTTTTGAGATTTCTAAATTAGGTTTGGCAGTTGAAGCAAAATAACACTTATTATGATTCCAGTTATATAGATAGGAAATAATAATTAAGAGAATTATATAATAAACAGGAAAAGGTAAAAGAATATAAAGGTAGGTAAGATTTACAAACTCCACTTAAATTGGTGAAATACCAGTAAACTGTCATAAGATGCATATTTATAATACCTAAAGAAACTACCAGCAAAAAGTATACACAGAGATGCATTCAAACACTACATAAATCAAAACAAAATTCTAAAAGTCATTCAAGAAAAACACAGGAAGGTGGAGAGAAAAGAGAAATAAAAAATGGAGGTAACAAACAGAAAACAAAAAAGAAAACAGGCATTTGAGCACCAACACACCAATAATTACCATTACATGTAAATGGTTTAAATACACCAATTAAAAGAAATTGATGAAGTGGATTTAAAAATAACTGTACTATTTACTGTCTACAAGAAAATCACTTCAAATATGTGATATAGGCTGGTTAAATGTATGCAAATGAAAAAAATGACATTTCTTATAAATGTTAATCAAAAACACTGAAGAGTGTTTATATTAATATCAGATAAAGTAGACTTCAGACCAAATAAAACAATCACAGACAGAGAAGAACATTATGTAATGACAAAATGGCCAATCCGCCAGGGAGACATAGCAATCCTAACTGTGCATGTACTAAACAACAGGGATACAAAATATATGAAATAAAAACAGAGAGAAATAAACCAATCCACAAATATAGTTGTAAATATCAACACCATTATTGAGCACCTACTATATACAAGGCAGTCTGCTAGTATTGGGAATGCAGTGGTGAACAAGAAAGAGACCGGTCTGACACTCACAAAACTCGTAGTCTATTCGGGAAGATAAATATTAGTTAATTAATTAGAAAATTATATAACTTGCTAGCATGATAAATTCATCAGAGGAAATCTCAAAGACAAAGGTTTAAACCCTCATTCAAAATTTTAATACAAATGATAAGTAGAGAAATACACAACTCTCAAGCTATAGAAGTTAACAGAATCTGCGGTTCTACTGTTGCATTTCACAGAGATAATAAAGACATTTATGTTAACACAGAGGAAGCTGCAAACACTACCCACAGCTGGACAGGAAAATAGAATTCTTCAGGTGCCTCTCATGCTTTGTTACTCCTCATAACGTTATTCACACTGACTCGATTCCTGCATTTTCTGTTGCTCCCCAGTTTCACTTGGGAGGCTGATAGGACCTCAAAGTGTGTAATATAAACACATTATAAAGAGGTTCAGGATGGAAGAAAGACTTACTCCAACATGTTAGAAATCACCACACTGAGAAAGATGTTAACTTACCACCGTGTAGATCTGATGCTTTCGTCTTTTAGCCAGGTCAATTATGTTTACTCCATTGTAGTAAAGGTTTTCAATACATCCATGGAAGTTTTTCTTTAAAAAGGTTCCAGGTTTTCCTGGTACTGGAATTCCTCCAAAACTAAGCTTTATGAAGAGAGAGAGAGAAAAAAAATCAACTCTTAGTTATAAGCCCTGAAGGAGTAGGAAAGAAAAGAGAGTGAATTTTAGTAGTTTCAATTGTATGTGTGAGCCAAGTGGCTCAAATAATTATAGATGCCACTTGATTGCACATTTAAAAGGATACTGATTAGCCCACATAAAAATAACTATAATTGCTTGCTTTTTAAGGGCTTATTTTACAAAACTATTTCACTTCCTTTCTGAACCTTTTTAATACCAAATAAAACAATAATTTATAGAAGGTGAAAAAAATAAAAGAAAATCAACAACGTTATATTTATCTCTTGTCCAAACATCTGAGATAGTATGGCCAAATGAAAGCCAAGGGACAAATATAATATACCTCAATTCACCCGGAGGGAGACCTAGTTTAAAAGTCTGCATCGTAGCAAAAGAGCCTATGTACATGATTATATCCAAATTATTTTCTATAAAAATGAAAGATAGGAAATAATGTAAATATGCCATACAGTTTCTTTAAAGGAAATGATAAAGAATTAGTATGATAGAAGGTTACTTAGTTGTCAATATTGGTGTTTACTGAACACGTGATAAAATGGCAAATGAACATAATATTGATTGAAAAATGCAAGTTATAATTGGGTATAATGTATGATGTCAACAACAAAAATTGTTCTTACAGTATAAACTTGGAGGAAATGCACTGAACTGTTAATTATGGCTGTCTCTTGGAAGAACATGAGATATTAGTTTTTGCATTATTATTAGTTTTTACCACTTTCTTCCAGTAAAATACAAGTTGCTTTTTTTTTAATACATTTTTTAATGTTTATTTATTTTTGAGAGAGGAAGAGACACAGCATGAGCGAGGGAGAGGCAGAGAGAGAGGGAGACACAGAATCCGAAGCGGGCTCCAGGCTCTGAGCTGTCAGCACAGAGCCCGACAAGGGGCTCAAACTCACAAACCATGAGATCATGACCTGAGCTGAGATCAAGAGTTGGGAGCTTAACAGATTGAGCCAACCAGGTACCCCTCGAGCCAATTTTTATACATGTTTCTCTTGTTTCACTGTCTTTGTAAAAACTTCTTAAATTCATGATATAGAACTTTGCAAAAACAAAACAGTAATTTTTATGTATTTCCTGAGTATATACTATACTGATTCTGACAGCACATCACATTAAAGAGATATCTTTCTACTCCTATTTTACACATAAATCATTTATTAGCCCATTTGTTTGTTTATTCAAACTGAGAAATGAATGCTGTTTTACCCATTGGTTTTTAAGAAATCCCCATAAAATAAGAATACAGGGTATTATATTGAAACTTCTGATAGGTTCAATTATATTAATAGATCATAAATTAATAGGCTCTTTGATTGAACCACACATGTGCTTCATTTGCCCTGAAATACACGTGCTCATACTTTAAATAGTAAATCAGTTTGTGCTCTAATTTTCATCTTTTGTCAAGTATTTAGATCAAGCCTAGATTTGTCTCTGAGAAAAACTATGGGAATGTTATCTTTGACTCTATTTAAGAATGGCTCATAAATCTTGGGAAATACTGTGGAAAACTTAAAACACCAATGAAATTGTTCAGTTCACAAATATTTTGTGCAATTCTTTCTTTGATAACTTGTATAAAATCTTCCTTCTTGATTTGTTGCAGTATTCAAATATTTTCAATTTGACTCAGTTACATTAAAAAAGTTCCATTTCTGTTTTCTACATTGTTTCCATAAGTCAAATTTATAACGTAAGAACTAAATGGAATATTTGTCATTTTTAATTATTTTTTTGTAAATACATTTTTTTGGGTGCTGAGCAGTTTAGGTCCACAATGGAACTGAGAGGAAGGTACAGAGGTTTCCATCTACCCTCTGTCCTCACCCATACATAGCCTCTTTCATTGTCAACATCCTTCACCAGAATGGTACATTTGTCTTAACTGGTGAACCTCACATTATGATCACTCAAGTTCACCCTTGGTGTTGTACATTCTTTGGGTTTGGACAAATGTATAATGCCATGTATCCACCATTACAGTATCATATAGAATAGTTACACTGCACTAAAAAAAAACCTCTGTCCTCTGCCAATTCATCCCTCTCCCGTGCCCCCCAACTACAACCCTTGGCAACCGTTGATCTTTTTACTGCCTCTGAAGTTTTTCCCTTCCCAGAATGGCATACTATTGGAATAATACAGTATGTAGCCTTCACAGATTGGGTTATTTCAATTCGTAATATGGATTTAAAGTTCTTCCATGCCTTTTCATGGCTTGATAGCTCATTTCTCTTTACTGCTGAATATATTCCATCTGGATCTACCATAGTTTATTTATCCATTCACCTACTAAAGGACATCTTGGTTGCTTCTAAGTTTTGGCAACTACAAATAAAGCTGCTATAAACATTCATGTGCAGGTTTTTGTGTGGACATAAGTTCTTATTCATTTTTATAATTTAAAACATATAATGATACTTTTTTAAATGTTGGCCACCTTCCTCAATTTGTAAAAATGTTTTTAACGCTCTACTTCACTCAGTTGTGATTTAGGAAAATAAAAATTACAGGAAATACTTGAAAAAGAGAGAAAGAGGAAAAAAACACTTTTTTAAATAGAAAAAAAAATTAGTGTTTGAAAGATTTGGGGTAGAGAAATTTATTTTAGAAGTCAAGTAATATAGAGTGTACTATCTACTATAAAATTGTAATTTCCAATCACACTAAGGACAGCAAAAGCTGTTTATAGCCTGGGTGGGGGATTTTTGGAGAAATTTGGTAGGGACAAGAGACAAGAGTATAATTAGAAATCAGTGTAGGCCCTGTTCTTTGATTCTCTTCAAGATTGAAACCTGCTGAGGCCTGGGGGACAGTCATATTGATCACAAGATGGATTTTGGAAAGCACAGAGGTATCTCCCCCACCCCTCATTCCCAAAACAGTGATGGCTAAAGTCTATTAGAGATGCCTCTAGTTCAGCAGGGACCCAGAGCAAACTTTGCCAGAAGGGAGACAGACTATCAATGGCTGAGGGAAATAATACAGAAAGGTGTGAGGGTTCTTCACCACGACCTGGTTATTCTAGTATAGTGTGAGGTAGGCTGCTGAGGGTCTCACAGGCTGGGGGATATGGATGGACTGAGGATGGTGGTTGGACCTGGAGGTCTGGGAGAGGCCAAGTGACCAGACCTCAAAGCATGAGCCCATTGCCAGTACCATGGACAGCAACCGTAGAAACCAACCTTTTAGCCCATACTGCCTCTAATGCTGGAAATTACACAGCCCCCCTCCCCCACCCCGGCCAGTGATCTGCCCAGGGAAAAGGGAAGAAGAAGAGGAAATAGGAAACATCAATATAACCCAATACTTACACAGTGCACTAAGTCTTAAGCAGGCATTAACTAGTTATCATTTATCATCCGGGTTGGATTTTTCTGCCTGTCAAATTCAGTTGGGGAGAAGAAACAAAACGATGTTTCTGCACATTTGAGTGTCAGTGTACACTTTTTGACCTCTTATATTTTCAAATTTTTCAGGTAGCTGAAAATTTGGGATTATAATTATACTATTGAATTATTGTTTGTTGTAAGTTAGAATGGAAAAATTTGCTTCATATATTGATTCTTTCCTACACATATAGTATTGATTTTATATAAATACTTCATAAACCCTTGTAGGCTATACTTGATATGTGTTTATTAATTCTGCATTAATAATTCTGTTCCTCAGATCATTTACATTCATATTTTTATCTGGTTTACCAAAACTGTGAGAATAAAAATTAAAATATTATTCTGGACAATGTTTCTGTCCATCAAGCCATTCACACTAAGTTCACTCTCATGACCTGAGATGGCCAAATTATTTGACTATTATTTGCAAAAAATGAATATTGATCATTCTCAAATTATTCTGCTTACTTCAGCTGGCATCTGATTGACTGTCACCCAAGTTCACAACACTGACTTTTCTCCTTTAATGCTGCCCATTAGTTCATTCATCTGGCAGCAGTACTGGAAAACTAATGATTACTTCCTTTAGTCTGGCTCCTGGGCATCTATCCTGGAACTGCCACACGGGCAGCTCATGTAAGGGTAGTGTTAACAAATATCTAAATAGTAGGAACAGATAGTTTTTTTTTTAATTTTTGTATTTGGTATTTTACTTGATACATACATCTGCCTAGCATAAGTGGGTATTTTTTAATGTTTGCTTATTTATTTATTAGAGAGAGAGAGAGAGAGAGAGAGAGAGAGAGAGAATAAACGGGGGAAGGGTAGAGAGAGAGAAAGACAGAGAATCCCAAACAGCCTTCACCCTGTCAGTGCAGAGCTTGACATGAGGTTTGAACCCACAAACCACAGGGTCATGACCTGAGATGAAATCAACACTTGGACACTCAACAGAATGAGCCACTCAGGCACCCCAGTCTAGGTGTTTTTAAATAAGGACCATAATGATTATTATTTTATGACAGCCTTTATCTTCTGATGTTAATTTTTACTTTCAGTGGTATTATTTTTTCCAACCCTGCTTTTTCTATAAATTTATGTGGTGTATCTTTGTCCCCGATTCCAAATTTTTATAAAAAAAAAACACTTTTGTTTATTTCTACAATAAGTGTGTTTCTTGTAAACCACATATGTATGGTGTTTGTTTATTAAAGCAGTATGAGACTACTTACCCCCTGTGGAATTGTAGATAATTTTTAAATTTATTGCTGTAATTATAAATATTATCTACATTGCTTTATTCTATTTTGTTTATTTTTTTTTATTGTCTCTTACACGTTTTTGCTATATAGACTCTGCAGTGGTTACTGTTTTATGAAGCTGACTTGGAAGACAGTCACTAAGATCACCTAGCTTCTCAAACAATGGCTTTGAATCAGTTTCTTTTTATTAATTTTTAACTTTTCTAAGTTTATTTGTTTCGAGAGAGACAGACAGTGCAAGTGGGGGAGGGACAGAGAGAAGGAGAGAGAGAATCCCAAGCAAGCTCCACATCACCAGAGCAGAGCCCAATGGGGGGCTTGAACCCACAAAACCATTTTTTTTAATGTGAAATTTATTGTCCAATTGGTTTCCATACAACACCCAGTCCTCATCCCAACAGGTGCCCTCCTCAATGTCCATCACCCACCCTCCCCGCACTCCCACCCCCAATCAACCCTCGGTTTATTCTCAGTTTTTAAAAGTCTCTTATGGTTTGGCTCTCTCCCACTCTAACCTCTTTTTTTTCCCTTCCCCTCCCCCATGGGTTTCTGTTAAGTTTCTCAGAATCCACATAAGAGTGAAAACATATGGTATCTGTCTTTCTCTGTATGGCTTATTTCACTTAGCATAACATTCTCCAGTTCCATCCATGTTGCTACAAAGGGCCATATTTCATTCTTTCTCATTGCCAGGTAGTATTCCATTGTGTATATAAACCACAATTTCTTTATCCATTCATCAGTTGATGGAAGAACCCCCAAAACCTTGAGATCATGACTGGAGCTGCAACCAAGAATCGGAAACTTAGCCAACTGAGCAATGCAGGTGCCCCTGGATTACTTTCTATGAAGCACAGATTGTTTTGTTTTGTGTTTTTTCTTCAGCCCCAACTTGCTCTAATTTTGTTTACTTAAACTATCATAATGATTATTATTAATCAGTCTTCCTACTTTTTCCAGTTTGAAATTCCTTTTTAAGGTATTATGTTATGTAGCAATTTGTTAGGAAATTGCATAAATTTATAAATTATATCAGTGTTCATCTCCCTTTTCACAGCCAAGTGTTTAAAGGCACTGCTTCAGGAACTTCTCTGGCTGGAATCAAGCCCATATCTGTTTCGTACTTTCTGTGGGACCGTGGGGAAAAGACATAACTTCTATTTGATTCGTGATCCTCATATACAAAATGAGGGTAATGATGATACTTCTGTCACATAAACAACTTAGTGTGACTGGGTGTTGTGAGAATTAAAAGCTTTCCTATACCTGAAGGGTTAAGAACAGATCCTGGCATAAATGCTTACTGTTATCAGTGTTGTTCATACTGAAGAAACTTCTCAGTTAAGAAGTTCTTCCAAAATGTCATTTTGTGGCATTAGATTCAACAATTTCTGAATGAAATCTGTATGGACAGTAATTCCTTTAATATTTTTCAGTCTAAAGGTTGTGATAATCTATATTGATATTTTATTCAATAGCAATTCAAGAGAGTGACTTTTGTTTTGAATTAATAAACAGACTAACTTTCCCCCAACATCCTATAGATGCCTCCTTCTGGTTTTTAGATTTTCAGAACACTGGAACTAAATACATTGTGTTCTCCTTTAAAAAGGTTTATTGGTCAGTTCTAGATTTCCATTTATATTGAGTGGAAAAAGAAAAAGAGAGATATGTCTTGCTAGAATTTTATGGTCACTGACTATTTTCATTTGTTTTCAAATTAGGAAGACTAGTAATTATATAGTATTATAAGAATAGTAATTAAAAATCTGTTATCACTTGTTCTACAGGTAGGGAGGATATCTTCTCAGGGTCATGTTCTACATTTTTAAATTCAGTCATCATTCTAAAAAGTATTGTTTTTGATTTATTTCTTTTTTTGATTTCCTGAATTTCTATTCTATTTTTTTTTTAGTTCCTTAAATATATGTGTTGTACAAACTATTATTTTTATTGCCCCACATATCATTATTATGTTTACAATTGCCCATATATTTCCTTTAAACTTTAATGAGTCTCCTTAAATTAATCTTTGCTTTCAAGCCAAACCTTCCTGTACGCTATGAACCTCTTCATTCACTAATTTCATTGTGCAGGATTCTTATGATATGATCCTTCGTGTCCATTCAGACTCTGGCATATTCCACCTTGGGGCAGATATTGATGATACTGAACAGAGATTATATTTCAGAGAGCATCATCTGTATGATGTTGCCCAAAGGTCTTCAGTATATGGATCGCAGAGCTGGAAACCAGCTTCTATTAGTTCATGGGCTCATAACGCTATATAATTGTTACAGTGTAAGGGGACCAGATACCCTGAACCAGTTCTTTCCAAATAGCCTTTGACAAAATCACATTTTAAAAAATATTTATTCAATTAACACCATCTCAGTGATGCCCACCCTGAACAACATATTCAAAACAGTAACCTGTTTCTGTCTGTCTTTGAACTTCCAATCTATTACCTAGATATATTTTTGCATGTGTCATCTTACTCACTATGTAATTTACTTGTTATATTTACTGCTTATGGTTTGATTCTCCTGCTAAAATGCAAGCATTATGAGGGTAGTGTCTTTGTTTTTTCTCTGACATCTTCCAATATTCCAAGCACTTGAAATGATGCCTGATATATAATGGATGCTGAATAAATATTAGTTGAATGTTTTGGAATCATCTCTCTAAAAACATTTCTCAAGGACACAGACAATATCTCACTCATTTTTGAATATTTAATGCAAGAGGTAGGATTCAAACCTAACAAATCCAACAAATGTTTGTTGAATTGCTTTTAAAAAAGAACACTAGCGATTTACTTTAAAAACTGATTTTGCCTTATGATTGTTCTTTTGCTTTGGTCAATCTAGCCCCTTTCTTAGCTTACTTTTCTTGTTTGTTCCTGCCAAATTGCATAGTGTGCCTTTCATTGATCTTATTGGGCAACAAAACCGGGGGTTCGATTGTAAAGTTCCACTCACAGTCTCAGTGTCTTGGGCAACATAGTCCATCTGGTAACCTGATGGGCTTGCTGGTGTCACAGGTGGGCTTCAACTGGATGAGTCCCAGAAGAAAACCTGCTTTGATGTTAAATGTATGAGGTCCAGAATCTGCCACTCTCTCTTCCTTTGATCTCAGTCCTCTTGTTTGTCTGGGGTTTGCTTCTCTTTTTAAATCTTTGATGTTACTTCTATGGCATTGAGTTAACTCCTCTTTATTGGCTTTTTCCCTG
The DNA here is from genome assembly GCF_023721935.1 of Panthera uncia. Taxonomy (NCBI): domain Eukaryota; kingdom Metazoa; phylum Chordata; class Mammalia; order Carnivora; family Felidae; genus Panthera; species Panthera uncia. The sequence continues at coordinate 105,570,374 of NW_026057584.1, read as the reverse complement.
GCCCAGTTTAAATTTGAGAGTCTTCCTGCTTGGAAGATTCCTTTTTCTGTCAGACTGAGATTTCTGGTACTTTTGAAGTTTCCAGTTTGTGAATGTTTGTCTCACTTTTGCTCTGATAGTCCACTTTTTAACAGAGAGTGGATGAAAATAGATTCAAACAGCTGTCTTCTTTTTCAACCATTACAACTTGCACTGGTTTGGTGCTTGGTGAACCATGGGTCGAGTTGATGGCTACTGGCTTGGTGCTTGGTGAACCATGGGTAGAGTCCGTGGCCCTTATGCAGGAAGAACCCATCACTGACTTTTGGAATGTTCTCAAAGGTTATGAGTTTCTGCCATTTGAAATAAGACCAGAAACCCCAATTTTCCCGTGAAATCTTTTGATTTTTAAACAGTAGCCTGAATTTAAATAGTTAAAAAAAGAAAAATACCAAACTGGCCACATGAGATAATAGCAGCCCAAAATCTTTCCCAAGGTCACCATCTTAGGGCTTTTTCTCTACTATTTGACTTGATTGATGACTCTGTAACTTTTCTGGAATGTTTGATCTCTTTAAAAGGCATACGGTATATATGATGTCTTATTTTTGTCACTACTTTAGGGTCACAAATTAGAGAATATAAAAGGTTACATGTTCATCAAGAATTACCTCTTCTTTATTGTTTCCATAATCTAGTCTTTTATAAATTCCCAGTGTCCCCTCATTTCTGCACAAGAAATGCCCTATGTCTGTGTTGCTGGGGACAGAAAGCGAGTAATCTCTGACCCAGACACAGACTTGCATTGAGTACAAGGGAGCCTTGATTTCACCAGTCCCCCTCGTCATACAAAGTGCCTTGTTTGTGTCCGTGCCTCCTGCCTAACACTCCAGGTCCACATTTACCTTGCTCTGGCTTTGCCTTTGAACCCAAGCCCAACTTTGCTCTGTATGTGTCAGTTGGATTTGGCCTCAGAACTCTCTCTTGGATAAGTTTTTGTTCTAATAATACCAACAGTGGCACGCATTGATTCATTTTGCACATTGGGCACTAGGCTTAGAGTTTACTTACATTATTTTACTTCTGACTTTTGAGTTGGGTATTGTTCTCTGCTCCAGACTAATGATGAAGAAAACGATGACACACAGAGCTTTAGCGTCTTGACTAAGGCCTTACAGTCAAGAGGTGGAGTTGTTGGAATGTCAAGCGCTTTGATCCAGAACCTCATCTCTTATCCACTGCACACACTACCTCCCCTATCACTTTTGCTACTGCTGGCTCCATAGAGTGGCCCTCCTAGTAAATCAGGCCCCAGGTTCAGGTCAACATCTTGCCCTGGTTTTCCAGAAACTTTCCCATTTTTAAAACTGAAAATCTCATACCCTCTGGACCTCCTTAATCCTGGGCAACTGTGTTATATACACTGTTGGTAGGATGTCTGCAGTCTCCCTGAGGGGGAGAAAAGAAGAGGTGATGCACAATTATTGCAGCAGAAACCATCAGTTTCCTCAACAGCATAAATCAGCTTTCCCTATTTCCTCTGCTGGAACAACCCTATATCCTCAATCTATAAGCATGTTTTGCACCGGCGGCTAGATTCCAGCCACCTTTATTTATTTATTTAATTTCCAGTAGTATCTTTAGTGTTGCTCTTGGCCCAACTTTTGTCAATTGCTAGCCTATGGTTCCTGTCTCTAAATAAGCATCTTTTTACAGACTCATAGACGTCAGGTGCTGACACAGCCCAATTGGTTCAACACATATTTATAACTTGTTCTGTCTGAGTGAACTTAACAATATTTTTACCTTAGGTTTTGGACAGTGGGTTAAATCATGTATGTTTCTGCATTCAAACAAGGAGCTCATTAAAAATCCTAACTGCAGTATCCCCCATACACCCAGGCAAAACGGGCTCCTGCTGTGGAGCCAGAACCCAGGTGGGTCCCACTTGACCTTTCCCCAGTTCCATCCTGCCTCATGGGGGAGCCAAGGGGAAACAACTATGGAAAGCTGCTACCACCCTTATAAAACACAATTTCCTTACACAGCACCCCAGAGCTTCCTGCTGAAACAGTTCTGAAAGTGCCTTGTGGGCCTGAATGGTTCTCTCCTCATCTGCCATCCTGAGGATGGACCATGGATGCATAGGTCTGAGCAGTGGCCAAGGGGCAACTGTTTCCACTGTAGACAGGGCTTGAACATATGGGATGTACCAGGTAAGTTACATTCGTCAAAGCAGGAGACTAGAACATATTTTATTCAACAGCTTGTTAGCTTATTTGTAACCCTTTAAATATGTAAACTCATGGTATGTGGACCTCCATTTGTACTCTTCTTTTGGGCTATACACATATTCAACTGTGGCATGGCTAATTCTATAATATTTTATCGATGGTTATAATAATTCAGCCAGGCTCAAGATGTCTTATCAGATAACTGAAACCTGTTACATCCCCCACCCCAATAGCAGTTAAAATAAAATAGGAAGGAATTTTTCATTTGTTCTTTTAGCTCATGTCAATGAAAACAAAGATTTTTGTGAGTTTTTTTTAATGCTAGTATTGAAATACTCCCTCCACCATGTTCAACACAATTAGTTCACTTTTAATATACATGGAAGAGAAGAGAAGTTTTTATATTCCAGTTTGCAGTTATAAAATGTGGGGAAACGTAAAATTATCAAGTCCACGAATCACAACGATCTCAAATTTTAAAGTAGAAAGAAAAATGGAAGCAATTACTGTGGCTTCAAGTCTTGTACACTGCAGAGGCCAGGATAAGGACCAGAGGTTGCGCTCATATATTGAGGGATCATCCATCCTTGGGAGAATGTCTGTTCACTAGAAGGGTCTCCAGTTGAACAGTTACACAGATCTGAGCTCAAGTCTTATTTCTGTTACACAGTGGTTATTGGGGGATAGCCACTGTTACACAGTGGTTATTGGGGGTGATTGGGGTGGGGGGGGTTATCCATCTCTCTTGTCTTGGTTTTACGTTTGTGATATAAGCCATAATAATTTCCCTCACAAGGCTGCTTTAGGGGTAAAACAAAATCACAAAATACCACACAAAATAGTATTTATTTTCTTTTTTTTTTATTCCTCCCACTTTCCTCCTCTTTATTTCCGCTTTGCATTTACTCATTATCTTTTTCCTTATTTTCTTTCATTTATTTTTTTCCACATAGGCCCTCTACTTTAGCCTTGCAACTGAGTTTCCAAAGAAAGAAAAGGATCGATTACGCCGCCATGTGATCTGGAAAACCGTTTCCTTGGTGACCTGTGGTTATTCTGATCACTAAATAAGTAGTTGCATTATTTCTGGCCAGTCCTTGAATCATGCCTGAGGTTTTTTTTTTGTTTTTTTTTAATTTTTTTTTAACTTTTATTTATTTTTGAGACAGAGAGAGACAGAGCATGAACGGGGGAGGGTCAGAGAGAGAGAGACACAGAATCCGAAGCAGGCTCCAGGCTCTGAGCTGTCAGCCCAGAGCCGGACGCGGGCCTCGAACACACGGACCGCGAAATCATGACCTGAGCCGAAGTTGGCCGCTTAACCGACTGAGCCACCCAAGCGCCCCAAATCATGCCTGAGTTCTAAGAGAAGTGTCCTTCAGGCAATGTCAAGCTAAAGCAAGGGTGGTGGCCTTCAAACATGGCAGACCTAGAAGGAACTTCTTACCGGAACAAAAGTTGGGCAGGAAATATTACCTTTTATAATTACAGAAGGAAGCTTCCTTCATTTAGTCAGCCCATATTTATTGAGTGTATATTATGTACCAGACACATTTCTATAAAAATAAATGAGGGGCGCTTCGGTGGCTCAGTCGGTTAAGCGTCCGACTTCAGCTCAGGTCATGATCTTGCGGTTTGTGAGTTCGAGCCCTGTGTTGGGCTCTGTGCTGACAGCTCAGAGCCTGGAGCCTGCTTCAGATTCTGTGTCTCCCTCTCCCTCTGCCCCTCCCCTGCTAACGCTCTGACTCTCTCTGTATTTCAATAATAAATAAATGTTAAAAAAAATTAAAAATAAATAAATAAATGAAAGTTAAAAAAAAAAGTCAACTTTTATGATAAGCTTGAATTCTACAACTAGGACAGGGATGTTGAGAGACAATTTAAAATAAGTAAATTTAGGGGCTCCTGGGTGGCTCAGTTGGTTTAGCGTCTAACTCTTGGTTTTGGCTCAGGTCATGATCTCACCATGTGTGAGATCAAGCCCTGCATCACATCAAGCTCTGCACTAGCAGTGTGGAGTTTTCTTGGGATTCTCTCTCTCCCTCTCTCTCTGTTCCCACCCCTCATGCATGTGCTCCCTCTCTCTCCCTCAAAATAAATAAACAAACTTTAAAAATAAACCTTTAAGGGGCGCCTGGGTGGCTCAGTTGGTTAAGCATCCGACTTCGGCTCAGGTCATGATGTCACAGTCTGTGAGTTTGAGCCCCGCGTTGGGCTCTGTGCTGACACCTTGGAGCCTGGAGCCTGCTTCAGATTCTCTGTCTCCCTCTCTCTGACCCTCCCCCGTTCATGCTCTGTCTCTCTCTGTCTCAAAAATAAATAAGCATTAAAAAAATTTTAAATAAGCCTTTAAAATAAGTAAATTTAATAACATATTCTGAAGTGGTAATTGCTTTAAAAAAAACTATTAATAAACATAAATCAGAGGTTGTAAGTTTAGTAGCAAAAGAAACCTTTTGAGTCATATATTCTTTCTATCATCTCCGTTTCTCCTTAAAATACTTCCGCATGTAGTACAAAATTCAAAGCGTTTTTTTAAGGTAGTCCGGGAAAAGTAAGGTTTCCATCTTCATTGACCCCATTCTCTTAATTTCCATCTTGTCTGCCTCCTTAGTCTCTCCCAGAGGTTTCTGTCTATATGAAGTCTGCTGTCAAGTCCATATTTTCTTTCTAATTTTAAACACAGATACTGTTTACACTGCAGTCCACAATGATTTTTCTCTTCTTTTAACAAATTATTTTGGGGCATCTGACTTCGGCTCAGGTCATGACTCGTGACTCCTGAGTTCAAGCCCCACATCAGGCTCTATACTGACAGCTCAGAGCCTGTAGCCTGCTTCAGATTCTGTGTCTCCCTCTCCCTCTGCCCCTCCCATGCTCACACTCTCTCTCTCAAAAATAAATATTAAAAAAATAAATAAAATTACATAAAAAAAACTAATCATATTGTTGATGGTTCCCACCAGAATATATAGGGTTGCCTCATTCTTTTTAATGGCTGCATAATGCTTCTGTACGGCTTTGTCAAACACACACACACAAAACAAGGCAAGCCCAAGACCAAGACCTGACTGACCCACCTGTAAAGGCAAAGGAGCCACTTGTAGATTCAGACGGTTTGTAACTTACAGAGTCAACAAAGGCAAGAGTGTCCAAACATTGCTGTTCCCCATGGTCCCTGTCCCACACACCAAAAAAAAGGTGATAAAAAAGGGGTCAGATGACCACAGTATAAGCTACATGGTTCTCCATTGCTACAGATCTTATTCTAGACTTTAGCTCACCAATTCTAGATGATGCACCTCTATTCTGCGAGCGCATGGCAGAAAGCCTCATGCCTTATCAGAACCTAGGAGGCAACAAGAAACTGTCATGACAGCTTCCCACGGAGCAGGTGCAGTGAGTGGGAAATGGCCTTGAAGCTGCTAATTGCAGGCCTCCAACCTCTGGTGTTTCGGGAAGAGCATAAGGCATCCCGCCAAGCCTCAAATCAGCTGTTGTGCAAAGCTCTGGTTGTGTGGACCACGTAGATAGTGTGAGGTCACCAGGGCACCCTGGCAGAGATGTTTCCCTACAGGGCTTAGCACGATTCTTAATTAACCCTGTTTTGATGGACTTCTGGGGAATTTCCAATCTATAAAAACTCTTAACATATGTCCCATTGCACACATTTGCTTATGACTGTAGGATATATTGCTAGAAACAGAACTGTTGGGTTGAAGACCATAAAGTTCTAATTTTGAAGACATTGCTCTTTCTTTGATATAATATTAATTACCATCCCACTAACAATGTATGAAATAGCTCTGGTTACTCCACACCCATGCCAACATTATAAGGTTTTTGGTGTCTGCAGTATAAGTGAAAAATATCACTTGTAGCATGAATTTGCATTCCTTTTTATTAATGGGTGTTGTTGAATATCCTTTCATATATTTGAGAGCAATTTTTTACATACTCATGTTCTTGATTTCTCTTTAAGTTATTTATTAAAAATCATTTGTGGGAGATTTTTACCCATTAATTAAATTTTGAACTACCTTTCTAAGTTATTGAGGGAGTGCTATCATTATATATGTATTTTTATGGAAGGTCACAGGGAAGTTTTTAAAACATTTATACGGACAATATTTTTAATATATTCTATTTCCAGGTGTCTGAAATTTATGTCAGACTTAAAAGAACCTCCCACAATTCTTGATTAAAAATGCTATCTCTTATTTTCTTTGAAACTTTGATAAAAATTACACTTGAAGATATATATATATATACACATACATACGTGCTTTTAACTGCTTAGAGGGTTTAATTCAATCTAGTTTTTTTAACTAAATATTCTTATTAAATATATGTATTTTTTTATTTTGTAAAATGCCTTTTTGGTATTTATGCCATGATACAATGCAAATCATACATTCCAAACTATGTTTTTAATAGTTCTGGTGCTTGTAAAACAGCTATGTAAACAGGGTCACTGAGCACTCTTGATAGGAAAAGAATTATTGGATTATAAGAATCTCAGAGAAACGGGCCCTTACTAAGATCCTAAAAATATCTCTTTCCTAAAATTCTTCTGTTCCAGGCCAGAAGTGAAGTGAATGGTTAGAATCTTTCTCACATGCATTTGGAGAAAATCATATAAGCTGAGTGATGTAAACTGGCATAAGTTTCCCAAAGTGAAACAAGAATCTATATACTTTCTATACTTTCTGCTTCTCTCTCTCTCTCTCTCTCTCTCTCTCTCTCTCTCTCTCTCTTTTGACAGAAGATCTCAGCACTAGCCAGGAGCAGAAACAAACAACTTCATACATCTTAGTGAAACAAAAGTCTTCACGGGCCGCATGGAAAGACATCATGTCATTAGTTGATATCCTCAAGGTAGTCTAAGGTGAAGGAAGGAAGGCCACCATAGTTAGCATATTGTCTTGTCAATTATTAACTCCTAATGCTAAAATTTTAACAAGAACATAGATTTTCATAATATACTCAACCTTGGTATAAAATCTGAATGGGGATAACTGTAGAGCAGCAGGATGTGCTCTGACAATGGGTCACTGGAGCCCAAGGAGCTGACTTTAGTTATCCTGCTGGCTGGTGGTATCCAGGGCTCATATGTGCACATAGGGTCCCATGGCAGAAATAATATCAATAGCCTAGATCCTAATCAATAGACAATACTGTTACAAAATAAACGTTAGACTTAGATATTTTATTTATCTCTTTGCCTGCCAATAGGGTGCTAATATTACTTCTGGGTAACTTAAGATTTTCTAGGTTTGCACAATTAGTGGCAAAGTGGTGACTGGAACACAAGGCTCCTGGGGAGTCTGGATGGCTCGGTCAGTTAAGTGTCCAACTTCAGCTCAGGTCATGATCACACAATCTGTGAGTTTGAACCCCACATCAGTCTCTGTGCTGACAGCTCAGAGCCTGGAGTCTGCTTCAGATTCTATGTCTTCTCTGTCTCTGCACCTCCCCTGCTAATGCTGTGTATCTCTCTCTCTCTCTCACTCTCTCTCTCTCTCTCAAAAATAAACATTAAAAAATAAAAAAAAAAAACCACAAGACTCCTATTCTAGTGCTCTTTTTCTCCCTAATAGTCTTTAAGGTGAATCTGCAAAATCTGGAGAGCTCCAGTCATTCCAGAGACTTCTCCCAACACATAATTCCCGTGTTCTCATATAGCCAACGTCTAAGGTCGCCATTACAGTCGATCTGTTTTCCTATATGGTCACTGGAGCAAGCCAGCTGGGCACTCCAGCAGGGGCCTGAATTCTCTGAAGCAGAGTTTACTTCAAAGGAACACTCCAAGATATTTCTTTCCTAGGAAATAGTTTTTATCAGGCAACATGGAATTTAGGTATTTCCTGAAGAAATCTGTTCCACTTCCATAAATTGAATGACATCACTGGATTCCATTTCCCTCAAATGCTGACATTCACTTTAATGCTACTCAGCTGTGATCCGATAAAGATTCTCTACACAGGAGAGACAGGTGGACATAGGCTTGAAAATAAATGTTAAATCAGGCAATTGGGGGAATTTTAGAACCATCTCCCAAGCCAGGAGAATTAAAGTATTTGGGGAAATGATAAGACATAGAGATGATTTTATGTTTTCTGTTGTCCTCAAGTTCATGAAAGATATCTCTTCCAATATTGTGTGTATTCTTTCTTCTTTTCTCTTTTTGCAATTACTTAAATTTGGCAAAGAAAGATAATTGATATTCATAGATTTCCAGTTATCAGCCACTCACAAAAAAAAAAAAAAAAAAAAAAGATCTGGTAGCTTCCTGAGTCAAGAAGGGACAAATTCTCTTTTGAATTTAATGCATGGCATATCTCATCAACAGTATGCTAAGCTAAAGTTAGGATCAAAAGATGAAGTCCTTCTTATAGCTCATGATGGTGATTGAAAAAAAATAAGTCAGTTCCTAATTTTTCAATTATTCATATCCACCTCTGCTGTTCTAGAATGTACCCCACTGGTGACAGATATTGTCTTTTAACAGAGTATCCCCACCATCTGTCCAACAATCCCCTGCCTTCAAGTCTAAGCTAGAGTGTAACTGCTCTGAAACAGTGATTTTCTGGGGCACTTGGGTGGCTCAGTTGGTTAAGAGCCCAACTCTTGGTTTTAGCTCAGGTCACGCGCTCGCAGTTCACGTGATAGAGCCTCCTTGGGATTCTCTCCCCCAACCCCCCCCACCCCCATTTCTCCCTCTCTCAGAATAAATAAATAAACTTTAAAAAAATTAAAACAGTGGTTTTCGAATGGTAGCGTACATCACAGTCACCTGGACAATTTCTAAAAACAGATTTCTGAGCCCTTCCTCTGGAGTTTCTAATCAGCAGGTCTGGGTGAGACCTGAGTGATTTTATTTTTAACAAATCCCCAAGGGATGTTAATTGGGCTGACTCCTGAAACAGACATTCAGAACTACTAGTCTAAAACATAAAACTAGCCACAATCCTGCAAAATGTCCTTCAGAGGCCCCTTAGCCCCCATAGTTTAAGTTCGCTAACACAGGTCACATGGCTTATCATCATCTGCGTCTTCCCAAATTCTTAAGTTTGATCTCTAACATACCCTGCCTCACGTGGCATGTTCATAAAGGTTTAAAATCTGGCTGTTCAGGGTGTGGCTCACACACATGTATGTTATGTGTGTGTGTGTGTGTGTGCCTACACAAGCATGAGATTATTTTACTGATAGAAACATGTAGATACAATTTGCAAATAACATACGATAACCTTTATTGTAAATGCCATGTAACCAATTGATTCTTATAGACTGCTTTTGTTGATTTTTCACTGAATTCATTTATCGGTGTTCACATGCAGTCTCTGTCACATACGCTTTTATTTAATTTTTAAAATAAATTTTAACAACCCTTTACAAATGTAAATTTTATTCTTAACTCACAGGCTCCAGGAAAACAGGCTTCAAGCCAGACTTGACCTACAGGCTGTAGTTCACAAATCCCTGGTCTGGACAATTTACATAACAATAAACCAAGCCCTAATTTATAGCATTTGCCCAAATCCCTGGCACAAATATACTCACCATGGTGGATTTCAAACTACCAAAGGGATGTCACTGAATATGAAATTGGGAAGAGATGTACTGTAGCAAACCCAATTTACAATATTTTTACCACACAAATACAACAGATATAAAAAACCTCAAGAGTACATATAGATAGATGCATAGGTAGGTAAGTAGATGGATAGATGGATAAATTGATATAACATAGTAAAATAATTAGGCATTAATGAATGCATTACTTTTAAAAATACTTCAGTGAATTATTAGTTTATTTAACTTAATTTTTAAAGTCCGTGTTTGCCATCCAGTTCACAAAATTCCTGAAAAATCTACCAGTTGGCCCTCATGCGTCAATATCAGCTGGTCCAACATACCATTGCCTGTCTATTGTTTCAAACCCGATAAATACTGGACTGTGATATCTCATGCCTGGCCTGGCCTGCCTTTCTAACCTTCGTCATCAGGTTAGTGCTCTTCTTCTTTCAAGACTCAAAAGTGTCTCTTTCCAGATACCTTCCAGGTCTCCCTAGGTTGAGCCAAATACCCTCTTCCCAGTATCCCTGCAATGCCCCTCACTTCTCCCCCCGGTAGGTTTTACTCCCTTATGCCACAGCAGCTCATCTCTGGGTCTGGGTCTGCTACTGGACTGTATGCTTCTCCAACTCAGGAACTCTGTCTCAGCCATCTCTGTATGTTGATGGCTTAAAACAAAGTCCAGTATACAGCTGGGGCACAATACTTGTTGAACTGAACTACTAGCCAAGATGGATAACTGTTGGCTGCCAGTTTGCAGAATTGTGTGCAATCTTCTTTGTGTTGTAAGTCTGGTGCATTTCATGGTGCCTCTTGTATAAGAAAACAAGAAAGAACCAACTGTCCACATGTACTGTCAAAAGTTTGCATAGGAATGAAGGTTAAAAACAAGTGCATATCATGTGGATTTCAGATTCCTTTGGATTTTGTTTATCTTTCTTTTTTTAAATCCAGGTATTACTGACAGATAATATTGTATTAGTATAATTTCTGTATCTCCCTAGCTATTCTCAAAATTGATTTTTGAAAACAGTCCAGCTGAGTGTAACTATGAGACTACACAGTGATCCAGGAAGGCTACAAGCAGAACACATCTATAAAAGTGAACAAGGAGATTTCCTGATTTTAAAATGCACGCAATTTGCTAATGCCCCATTACTGCCAAGGCATGTACCCCACACTCATGGGTCAGATGCCTTCCTTGGACTCTTCCACTGAAGGCTGCCTGAGCAATTCTCTCCATTGCTCTTCTGTTGGCCAATTTTTACTGATATTGAGCAAGGGGCCTGGGGACCTGCGGGGAGAGTCAACTCACCTCATAGTCGATGTCTAGGGCATCAGCCTCACCCTTGGTACGGAAATGCTGCATGTGCTTGTCCACCGTGAAGTTCACCTGCTTGCCAACTCGCTCGATAAGGACCGAGTGCCAGTGCTGGTCATCCAGCAGACTGCCCAGGGTGGCTGAGGGTGGGCTGCTGCTGAGCCGAGGTTTGCTGTCATCTGTGAAGGAGAGAGGAAGACGGGATGGCATCTGTGCACAAGGGCAGTCTTGAGTACGGGAACATTCTGCAAGCAATGTCAGCTCTATATCCTAACGGTCAACCATGATTCTCCCTCCACAGGCCCAGGACCGTGCTGGGCTTGTAAGGGAATAACAAGGTTTGCCCACAGATTCAAAGAACAAAATCTAGGTCAGATGATAAAAACATCCCATTGTAGACATGAAAGGACGTTTGCAGAATGTGAACAATGAAATAATAAAATAAACCATATCCTAATGGTCATCGATCATATCGAAAACAGAGGGTATCACATTTAGAGATAATACACACACGTTGTGTTTGAACGACTCTTGAATGAAGAAAACGAATCTTGAGTTATGCCTTGGAGGAAAAGTGGATTCTGGAGAAGTGAAGGGAAGGCAATGGGCACACTGAGTTAGGTTAAGTCTGCGGTCAAAGGCAACGATGAGGAAATCGTCACATCTGCTGCCATTTTCAAGTGCCTACTATATTATACGAACAGCACATAAGTAGGAAGCTTATACCCTTCATCTTTAATCCTCTTAGGGAAAATTATTACCAGAATTTCACAAATAAGAAACTTGAGGATCAGTGAGGTTAAGCACCCATGACCCAGAGATGTAGCCAGCGTTCAAATCCAGGTCCACTTGAGCCTTTTTACTCTGACGATAGTATGGCTCATAGGCATTGATTCAACCAAAATGGAGCTTGGAGGAGAGCCCTCAGGAGAGAGGGACCATGAGAGATTCCAGTGAAGAAGTATATTTTACCATCAAGTTGGGCTTGTTCGCCCCCCACCATGTCCCTCTTCCAATTTTTATGGAAGTTCCTGCCAGTACCTTTTGTCCAAAAGATTACAGCATTTTTCCTTAGAACAGCTCAGATTTAGCTAAATGAGCAGTTAAATGCAATTAATTATGACTTATATATAAACTTTCAAGTTTTGAGTGTTTTATTATTCGGTCCCCTTAGAAACTGAAAGCTGAATGTCTTCCTCCTCTCTTCTAAGTCATGTTTTACCAGAGTGCTGTAACAGCATGCTCAACAGTGTGGCATTAAGGGGGCAGGAGCTGCCATTTCCCCCGTAGGCTGCTCACTCCCACCTTCATTATGGCCCCAAGGCACTGCTTCCTTCATAACACTTGGTTGCTTCATATGGGGGTGGTGGTGGGTATCAAACTTATTGTAATTGAAAAATGATAGGCGGTGCATTCATAGCTGACATTATTTCATTGATTTGTTCATTATCCCACATTGTTTGAGTTCTTGCCATTGGTGAAATTATGCTAACGATTAAAAGATATTTTTTTCTCTCTCCCTCCTCCCTTCACCTTCTCCATTCCTTCTTTTTTTCTCTCCTTCCTTCCTTCCTTCTCCCCTTCTTTATCCCCTCCCTTTCTTCCTTTCCTTCCATAAAAAGGCACTGATACCAGGGTACTTGGGTGGCTCAGTGGATTAAGCATCTGACTCTTGATTTCGGCTCAGATCATAATCTCATGGTTCATGGGATCAAGCCCAGGATCGGGCTTTGTGCTAATGGCACAGAGCCTGCTTAGGATTCTCTTTCTCCCTCTCTCTCTCTCTGCCCTTCCCTTACATGCCATGTGCTCACTTTCTCTCTTTCTCAAAAATAAATATATAAACATTAAAAAGAAAAAAGGCACTGATATCTACCTGTACTGGCTATAGTGATATATAGTGGCATGTGATATATAAAGGAGATAAAGGAGATACAGAGTTAAAAGGCTCATTTCCCTCCTTGAAAGTCTTAACGTGGAGTCTCTCAATAAGTAAATTGATAAAAAGTATGCTGCTGGTATATAGCATTTAGTGCCAGGAGCCAAGCAAATGCAGGCTAGGCAGCTGTGAAGCTCCAAAGGAGCAGTGACAGGTTTAAGATTTGGCTGGAAGAAGGAACACCCCCACACAGCCAGGAGAAGCACGTGCCAAGGCTAGGAGATAGAGGGGAACGTGGTAGGGGAGTCCACGCAGCAGTGTGCCATGACCACACCAGCCTGGCTTATATCATCTGGGAATAGTGTGCTAGTGTGTGTGACATAACCATGCATTTCATTTACCTTTAAGAAATGGGCATGTGGTGAATTAGTAAATCAGAGATTACTAACTCAGATTAACATCTAAGAAAGCAATTTATTAATTTATTAGGAACTCAAATCACATTGAGGGTGAGAGAGGAGCGTCTTGGAATTTTTGTTGTCGTTGTTTGCTTACTCTTACATAAAAAAAGATTATTTTGGCAGCTGTATGAGAATTTGATCAGAAGGCAAGTAAGACTGGCAGTAATCAGATGGGGGACCCAGGGGCTTAGGAAAAGAGAAGGCATAAAGGATGCATTTCCAAGTGTAATAAGGAGCTAACATGTGGCAACTTCACTTGGATATTTTCCCTTGGATATTGGAGGGGGAAGTAATAAAGGAAGAGTCCCCTAGGGATGACTTTTAGTTTAGTTTTTTTTTTTTTTTTTTTTTTTTTTCTTGAGCAGATGCATGAAAAGTGGTACCAGTCATGAGATAAGAAAGAGAGAGAACATCTCCCTCTCTCTCTATCTTGCTCTTTTTCTCTCTCTCCCCATAACACACACACACACACACACACACACACACACCCTTTATTTTTAAAATAAAATATTTCTAAAGGCTAATGAACTATTGAAGGAAACTTAGTGTGCCTTATAAACAGTTCCAGGTAATAAGCCACGTGAAATTAATAGTAGAGATTTCACTTTGGTATTGGCCTCAATTTTTTTCTTAAAAATTAAAAATGCATGATGTAGCAATTATTTCTAAACAGTAAGTCACAAACATTAAACATTTGAAAATGTAATGCCACTGCAAGTCACAGAATGAAAAAAAAAAAAAAAGGAAAAGGAACCATATCCTTTCTTCCTACTTATTTATTCTATGTGCTGCTTTTGGTGGGTTTTGGAGATATACTGAGTTCTTTAATAAAGCCAAGGATAATGATTAAAGCAAAGTATTTAAATATTTTTTTTCTGTACTATTATTCCAGCTTCAAAAGGTGAATTTAATTACAAATGGGTCAAAGTGACTATATATATATTTTAACTTTCTGGATTCAGTAATGAATCTTCCTCCATCCTTGCCTCCATATGCTAATCTTTCATATATGTCCTATAAAGAATTGCTGTTATTAATGTCTTCTTTCTCCTTCCAAAAAACCTGAGGCATATGCAAGCCAGTGTGTGTGTATACACACACACACACAATTTATTTATATATACACATATATATATACTTTATATATATGCACTCTGTATGCATATAAAACTTATATGTACATATATACTTTATATAAATGCAATACATACACACATTAAATATATGCATATATAGCAATATATGCAAGACTATATATGCACATATGCACACATATATATATGCAAAGATATTCTTTATTTCTCCTCATTAATGTTTTGCCTTAATGATGAAATACAGTGCACAACTTTTGTGTACCTTTTCATTTTCCCTTAATTTATCCTCGGAGTTTTCTTACATCAGTATATAAAAAGCTGCCTCATTCTTTTTTGCAGCCGCATAGCATTCCATTGAATGATATATGTGATATGCATTTTAACCAGTTTCCTATGAATAAATGTTGAAGCAGTCTCTCTATTATTGATACTTAAAACTTCTCAAATACCTTGTATGTAGACAGCACTTTGGATGTGTGTAGACAGCACTTTGGATTTCTGTAACATGCATTCTTAGGTAAGGATCTGGTGGTCAAAAGTTTTCACATATGCAATTTTGACAGGTACTGTCGAATTGTCCTCTAGGAAAGTTGTGACAATTCAAACTCCTACCAGCAAGTTATGAGAGTGATTCTTCTGCACAGGCTTGTCAAGAAAATATGTTCAAGCTTTTGGAATTCTGCCTAATAGATAAAAACAGTATATTTCTGAGCAGTTTTAATATACATTTCCCTTAAAGTGAATGATTTTGAAAATATTTTCATTTTTAATTCATTTTTATGAACTATTTCCTCACATTTCTTGCCTATTTCTTGTGTCAAATTCCTTATCAATTTGTATTTAGTCCATTGTCTGTAATGTGAATGGTGCCAATACCTTGTTGCTGTTCTTTGTTTTTTGCTTTCACTTTAAATTTTTTTTCTATTTTTAAATTTTTTTTGTCATTCAGACATTCTTGGTTGAAAAAGCCACCATTTTCTTTTTCATTTATGGCTTGTTTTATGTATTTTTGTTATACTTTAATGCCCTTCCATTTTGAGATCATTAAAGAATTCTCCCATTTTTTCCACTTCATTTCATTTGAATTTTATTCTGATGCATATGACATAAGGTAGAGTTCCTCCTTTATTTTATCTTTTTAAAGCGTATTTTAATTTATTTTAAGAGATAGACAGCAAGCAGGGGAAGGGCAGAGAGAGAAAGAGAGAGAGAGAGAGAGAGAGAGAGAGAAAGAGAGCAAGAGAGCCAAGTAGGCTCCCCTGTGTCAGTGCAGAGCCAGATGCATGGCTCGAACTCACAAACATGAGATCATGACCTGAGCTGAAACCAAAAGTCAAAAGCTTAACTGACTGAGCCACCCAGCACCCCCCACTCCTATTTTGTCTTTTTAAATGGCTAACTATATGTCCCTGATCCGTTGTTTTAAAATCGTTAGGTGATTTTTTTTTTTTAAGTAAACCAGGTGTACAACTTCCAAATGTAATACTAAATTGGATGAGTTGATATGTTACCCTGATTGGATCAAGGTTCTCTGGGCATGTATATTGGGATCTTTAAATTCTGAAACTTCAAGGAGTAAATTTCTAAGTTGGCTGCTACCACCATAGTCTACCTACTTCTATCCACTGGAACCACCATCACCACCACTGTCATGCCTCAGAACACCTGGGAAGAGGAAGTAGCTTCTGTAATCCCATCAGTACATACCCTCATCAACATTAAAGTCAGCCTTCCTCTCCCACACCCTAATCTTACTGCACCAAGTTTGCTATTTCAGCCAATAATCCTGCTCATAATTTTAAAACTTCAGAGGAACAACACTGTATATCTTTTTAAATGAAAGGCAGCTACTTCTGTCTTACTGCACCTAATGAAAACATGAACCTTAATTAACACACTTATCTTCTCATGCAAAATAGGTTATGAAATTTTCATGAATATTTATAGCAATTTGTTGACCTGCCCTCAAAGGTGAATTAACATTGTTCCTTCTTTACATTGTTTACTTACCTGGTCAAATTTATTTATTGCCCAAAAATAATGCAAAAGAAAATCCCACCAATTCTTTTGAAAAAAAAATCAATACATACTTAGGAACTAAAAAATGTTCATAACTTTTTACTTAGTAACCTACTTTCTGGAAGTCTCTTCTAAAAAAAAAAAACTAAAATTAAAATATGAATGTTTTAAAAATATCTAATAATTTAAATATTAGAGATAATGTCCAATCGTTTGGAAAGAGACAAAAAAAAAAAACAACTTTGAGTAAACTTAGGCAGAATCACCAGATGGGATATTACATATGAATCTAAATAATACATACAAAGTATTTATATCATTTCAAAAGTATACTCAGTAGTAACTGCCATTTTTTGATAACATTAAAAAATAACATTTAATAAAAGGGGTATTAAATAGTGTGCACCTTCCTGATTTAAATTATAAAAAGGCAGGGGGGAAGCCTGGTGGCTGTCAGTTAAGCCTCTGACTCTTGATCTCAGCTCATGTCATGATTGCATGGTCATGAGATCAAGCCCCATGTTGGGCTCTGTGCTGACAGTGTAGAACCTGCTTGGGATTTTCTCTCTCTTTCAAAAAGAAATAAACATTAACAACAATTAATGTTTATTTCTTTTTGAGAGAAAGAGTGAGACAGAGTGTGAGCAGGGAAGGGCCAGAGAGAGGGAGACACAGAACAGGAAGCAGGCTCCAGGCTCTGAGCTGTCAGCATAGAGCCCCACGCGGGGCTCGAACTCACAGACCATGAGATCATGACCTGAGCTGAAGTCGGATGCCCAACCGACTGACCCACCCAGGTGCCCCAAAATAAATAAATATTTTTAAAAAAACTTAAATTATAAAAAGGTAGGATAGAAAAGTATATATAAGGACTAAGTAACAAGTATGGAAAGGAAACAGATAAGCACTATGTGAAAATAAACAAAAACATGCATTTACTAAAATATTAAGAGGCTTTGATTTCTTTTTTTTTTCTGCTGTTTTTAGAGTGGGCATAACTATCTTTGATAATGAGAAAAATAATAAAATTCATTACAAACAAATTCCTTATCATGCATTCCTGGTTCATTGAAAACTATATAGAAGTGATGTATAAATTACTGACTATTCCCTGCAGTACAAGTTACTTCTTTATTAACAAAAAAGTGGAGGATGTGAATGAATTTCACCCACACCTCCATCAATCATGCTACGCTAACATTCAGAAATCTTGTATTAAAACAAACTGAGTGAAAATTAGTTTGTTTAAACAATTGGGGAAACAGGGAATTTCTGAAATTCATCAAGAAGGACGTTTTGAATTGTACCTACACTAGATGTTACCATAAAGAAAGATGAATGTTAGTCTTAGGAAATGTTCTATCTTACCAAGACATGTCCATTATTAGAAATTAAGAAACACTTAATTCTCAAGAGATTATCAAACTCTTTATCCTGAAATACATATTTCAAGTTTTTCCTCAGTGGCAAGTGAGGTTCGACCACTAGCTTTCAGTAGTTTCCAATTTCTTAAGGCAAGATAAAAATGCCCATGGGCAACTGTGGAGGTCAAAGACAAAAATATGCAGAAGTTACCTTTTAGGCCAGGAACATGTTAGGGAATAAAACAACCTTTTACTCAAAAACAAAAAACCACTTGTTTTCATGTGGTTTGAGATACATTTAAAATGAAACAATGTAAATATTCTCAAGGCCCTAAAGCAGGTAACAATTTTTACAGGAAGCTTGCAATGTTTCCAAAATATTTATGATTTAATTTCTCATCTTTGTCCCCTGCCAACATACTGTGGATATGCATGCCAATTTCTCCACCCTTAGACTTAACATTTTCTGTCTAAGGGCACACATTATCACTAGGTTTTCACCCAAAGTCGTCTTTGTTTGGATCTTCTTGCTTGGTCTTATGTTAGCAGTTCAAACATAGATGCCACATCACCTTTCACAATTGGTGAACTTCAGATCACCTGAGCAAAAGGGAAAGGGAACTCTTGTTTCGGATTGTATTTCTGCAAAAAGTCACTAGTGGAAAGGGCTTCATTTACTGTTCAGGAAATAGGTGGCCACTCATATGGAAGTCTCTAATGCCTGCCTCCATCTGACCTTTCCACCTTTAATTTTTCAGATTATCAACATCGGTATTCACTTATATTATAAACTTCTCACATAATGTGAGCACTTTATACGTGTTGTTTCAATCGTTCCTGACCAAAACCCTGCAAAAAGCTCTGTCAAAGAAGACACACGACTCACCCAAGAACACAGAGTTAGGGTTACAACCCAGCTCTATCTTATTCCAACATTAATATTCTCACTACTACCCTTATTGGAAAAAAAAAAAAGATACTCCCATTCACCCTCATTTCTTACCTTCTGCATCCCACCATACACATGTGTAAGTTATGCAGCTTAGCTTAGCAGGAAAGAGTCTGATGGATGGAAAGCAAAAAGTTGTGGAAAAGAAACATGGGGCAACACTAAGGGGGAAGACTAAGATTTAGAAGAAGGCAAATTTCAACTCCATAGGCTATCCAGTATTACAAAGACCCTTGTTTGGCAAGATGCAGGGCTAATGAATATTTTCCTAAGTGCTCAAGTGAGACTTTCTGGAAAAAAAGAAAAAAAATTTAAAAAATTAAAAAAAACAGAGGAGGTTCCGGAAGATGGCGGCGTAGGAGGACGCGGGGCTCACAGCGCGTCCGGCCGATCACTTAGATTCCACCTACACCTGCCTAAAGAACCCAGAAAACCGCCAGAGGATTAGCAGAAGGGAGTCTCCGGAGTCAAGCGCAGACTAGAGGCCCACGGAAGAGGGTAGGAAGGGCGGAGAGGCGGTGCGCGCTCCACAGACTGGCGGGAGGGAGCCGGGGCGGAGGGGCGGCTCGCCGGCCAAGCGGAGCCCCCGAGTCTGGCTGGCAAAAGCGGAGGGGCCGGACAGACTGTGTTCCGACAGCAAGCGCGACTTAGCGTCTGGGAGGTCATAAGTTAACAGCTCTGCGCGGAAAGCGGGAAGGCTGGAGGACAAAGGGAGGGAGAGCTGCTGAGCCCCCGGACGGCAGAGCTCAGCTTGGCGGGGAACAAAGGCGCCAGCGCCATCTCCCCCGCCCATCCCCCAGCCAAAATCCCAAAGGGAACCAGTTCCTGCCAGGGAACTTGCTCGCTCCGCGCAAACACCCAACTCTGTGCTTCTGCGGAGCCAAACCTCCGGCAGCGGATCTGACTCCCTCCCGCTGCCACAGGGCTCCTCCTGAAGTGGATCACCTAAGGAGAAGCGAGCTAAGCCTGCCCCTCCAGCCCCCGTGCACCTTGCCTACCCACCCCAGCTAATACGCCAGATCCCCAGCAACACAAGCCTGGCAGTGTGCAAGTAGCCCAGACGGGACACGCCACCCCACAGTGAATCCCGCCCCTAGGAGAGGGGAAGAGAAGGCACACACCAGTCTGACTGTGGCCCCAGCAGTGGGCTGGGGGCAGACATCGGGTCGGACTGCGGCCCCGCCCACTAACTCCAGTTATACACCACAGCACAGGGGAAGTGCACTGCAGGTCCTCACCACGCAAGGGACTCTCCAAAATGACCAAACGGAAGAATTCCCCTCAGAAGAATCTCCAGGAAATAACAACAGCTAATGAACTGATCAAAAAGGATTTAAATAATATAACAGAAAGTGAATTTAGAATAATAGTCATAAAATTAATCGCTGGGCTTGAAAACAGTATACAGGACAGCAGAGAATCTCTTGCCACAAAGATCGAGGGACTAAGGAACAGTCACGAGGAGTTGAAAAACGCTTTAAACGAAATGCAAAACAAAATGGAATCCACGATGGCTCGGCTTGAAGAGGCAGAGGAGAGAATAGGTGAACTAGAAGATAAAGTTATGGAGAAAGAGGAAGCTGAAAGAAAGAGAGATAAAAAAATCCAGGAGTATGAGGGGAAAATTAGAGAACTAAGTGATACACTAAAAAAAAATAATATACGCATAATTGGTATCCCAGAGGAGGAAGAGAGAGGGAAAGGTGCTGAAGGGGTACTTGAACAAATTATAGCTGAGAACTTCCCTGAACTGGGGAAGGAAAAAGGCATTGAAATCCAAGAGGCACAGAGAACTCCCTTCAGACGTAACTTGAATCGATCTTCTGCACGACATATCATAGTGAAACTGGCAAAATACAAGGATAAAGAGAAAATTCTGAAAGCAGCAAGAGATAAACGTGCCCTCACTTATAAAGGGAGACCTATAAGACTCGTGACTGATCTCTCCTTTGAAACTTGGCAGGCCAGAAAGGCTTGGCACGATATCTACAGTGTGCTAAACAGAAAAAATATGCAGCCGAGAATCCTTTATCCAGCAAGTCTGTCATTTAGAATAGAAGGAGAGATAAAGGTCTTCCCAAACAAACAAAAACTGAAGGAATTTGTCACCACGAAACCAGCCCTACAAGAGATCCTAAGGGGGATCCTGTGAGACAAAGTACCAGAGACATCACTACAAGCATAAAACATACAGACATCACAATGACTCTAAACCCATATCTTTCTATAATAACACTGAATGTAAATGGATTAAATGCGCCAACTAAAAGACATAGGGTATCAGAATGGATAAAAAAACAAGACCCATCTATTTGCTGTCTACAAGAGACTCATTTTAGATCTGAGGACACCTTTAGATTGAGAGTGAGGGGATGGAGAACTATTTATCATGCTCCTGGAAGCCAAAAGAAAGCTGGAGTAGCCATACTTATATCAGACAAACTAGACTTTAAATTAAAGGCTGTAACAAGAGATGAAGAAGGGCATTATATAATAATCACAGGGTCTATCCACCAGGAAGAGCTAACTATTATAAATGTCTATGCGCCAAATACCCGAGCCCCCAGATATATAAAACAATTACTCATAAACATAAGCAACCTTATTGATAAGAATGTGGTCATTGCAGGGGACTTTAACACCCCACTTACAGAAATGGATAGATCATCTAGACACACAGTCAATAAAGAAACAAGGGCCCTGAATGATACATTGGATCAGATGGACTTGACAGATATATTTAGAACACTGCATCCCAAAGCAACAGAATATACTTTCTTCTCGAGTGCACATGGAACATTCTCCAAGATAGATCATATACTGGGTCACAAAACAGCCCTTCATAAGTTTACAAGAATTGAAATTATACCATGCATACTTTCAGACCACAATGCTATGAAGCTTGAAATCAACCACAGGAAAAAGTCTGGAAAACCTCCAAAAGCATGGAGGTTAAAGAACACCCTACTAACGAATGAGTGGGTCAACCAGGCAATTAGAGAAGAAATTAAAATATACATGGAAACAAACGAAAATGAAAATACAACAATCCAAACGCTTTGGGATGCAGCGAAGTCAGTCCTGAGAGGAAAATACATTGCAATCCAGGCCTATCTCAAGAAACAAGAAAAATCCCAAATACAAAATCTAACAGCACACCTAAAGGAAATAGAAGCAGCACAGCAAAGGCAGCCTAAACCCAGCAGAAGAAGAGAAATAATAAAGATCAGAGCAGAAATAAACAATATAGAATCTAAAAAAACTGTAGAGCAGATCAACGAAACCAAGAGTTGGTTTTTTGAAAAAATAAACAAAATTGACAAACCTCTAGCCAGGCTTCTCAAAAAGAAAAGGGAGATGACCCAAATAGATAAAATCATGAATGAAAATGGAATGATTACAACCAATCCCTCAGAGATACAAACAATTATCAGGGAATACTATGAAAAATTATATGCCAGCAAATTGGACAACCTGGAAGAAATGGACAAATTTCTAAACACCCACACTCTTCCAAAACTCAATCAGGAGGAAATAGAAAGCTTGAACAGACCCATAACCAGCGAAGAAATTGAATCGGTTATCAAAAATCTCCCAACAAATAAGAGTCCAGGACCAGATGGCTTCCCAGGGGAGTTCTACCAGACATTTAAAGCAGAGATAATACCTATCCTTCTCAAGCTATTCCAAGAAATAGAAAGGGAAGGAAAACTTCCAGACTCATTCTATGAAGCCAGTATTACTTTGATTCCTAAACCAGACAGAGACCCAGTAAAAAAAGAGAACTACAGTCCAATATCCCTGATGAATATGGATGCAAAAATTCTTAATAAGATACTAGCAAATCGAATTCAACAGCATATAAAAAAATTAAAACAAACAAACAAACAAACAAACAAACAAACAAGAAGCTAACAGTAAGCCACATGATACCGGGGGATTTGACTCTCAAATCAGAGAAAATATTTATGTATCACTAAAGCAATGAAACATACTTCTTTAATTGTTAGGAAATTTCTAAAATTCATTCAATAAAACACTTGCCAGATTTAGGGATGGTTGTTCAAGTCCGACCCCTAAAGTGTATCCATCTTCTGTGACTGCTGCTATGTTAAAAAAACACTATCTTTTTTTTTTTAATTTTTTATTTAATTTATTTTTTAAATTGACATCTAAGTTAGTTAGCATGTGGTGCAACAATGATTTCAGGAGTAGATTCCTTAATGTCCCTTACCCATTTAGCCCATCCCCCCTCCCACAACCCCTCCAGTAACCCTCTGTTCTCCATGCTTAAGAGTCTCAGGTTTTTGTCCCCTTCCTTGTTCTTATATTATTTTTGCTTCCCTTCCCTTATGTTCATCTGTTTTGTAACTTAAAATCCTCATAAAAACACTATCTTAATACAGTTATGGTATATGGTTTTGATAATACATAATTATATTTTTAAATTAATATTAAAAAGGTAGAATGTAAATAGAAATAATTAGTTTACCAGGTTAAGAACTCCCTGAATATAGGGACAGGTAAATAGAACTTTTAACCCCCAGTGGCTAGCTTAGAATCTGATTTAATATACTTGTTCAACAAATTGTTACTACATTAGTGACAAAATTTATGAAAAATGGATGCACCTTATCCCCATGATACTTTGAAACACCTGTCTTCCTCTATTTTTCATAATAAAATGCCCAGGTAAGTTGGGGTTCATCCATAATGCTTTTCTGGGCTCCTCTCTCCCACCCTGATCCTTCCATTGTCACAATTTAACATATGAACTTGGACTTCATGATATTTAATATATAATTATTTCATAAAGATTTATAGCATCTTAATTATTAATGTCAGGGCATTGGGGTAGGACTGGAGAGGGTTCTAATCCAAGGTCTAACATAATGCAACTGTGTGATCTTGGGCAACTGACTACATCACTGACCATCAGTTCCTTCATCTGGAAATGGGTTTGGATATTTTTTAGGACTATCATGTGATTTTAAATGAAATATGTATTTAATGTATCTGGTACATGGCGTAAGTGCAGGCTCTCAAAAATGGCAACATTTAAAACATCTTCCATGGTATTCAGTACCAACTCAGAAACATGATAAACATTTTATAAATGCATGTGGGTTGGCTTATTCAAATGTCTAGATTTCAACGTTTTTTTTTTTTGTTTTGTTTTTTTTTATTTATTGTTGGGACAGAGAGAGACAGAGCATGAACGGGGGAGGGGCAGAGAGAGAGAGGGAGACACAGAATCGGAAACAGGCTCCAGGCTCCGAGCCATCAGCCCAGAGCCTGACGCGGGGCTCGAACTCACAGACCGCGAGATCGTGACCTGGCTGAAGTCCGACGCTTAACCGACTGCGCCACCCAGGCGCCCCTCAAATGTCTAGATTTCAAAACAGTATAGTAAATGTCCATTTTACTTTTTGGAGAATATGCAGATCTATCACCTACATCTCCAGATATGACAATAAATTGAATATTCAATCAAGTGCTCTGGCCTCTGAACTCTATGGTTGCTCCCCCAAGGACACTGCTTTACGTGTGTCTATGCTATTCCAGGATTCTCACTTTACTACTGCTGTATTTACTGCACATTGCACATTCTGCCTCAGTTCAAAGGCACTGAACTCTTGTAAGGATGAATGACCAACATGTACTATTGATGTCTTGCTTAGTTCTTACAACAGTTTCCCAGTCATGTAATATCTCAGCTCTTTGATTCTCCCACCTGTATGTGTGGGTTTGTGCCGATGGAATTCTGCAGAGGGCAGACTGCCACAGGTAGTGTGAATGAGATGTGTACAGAGTGAGAAGAGGAATCTCTATAATCTCCTCACGAGAAGAAATCTCTTTCCCATTAATACTTTTAGGGAAAAAAAAAATATTGCTTTACCCTAAGAAATTAATTAAATGGGTTGACCTAGGTCAATTTCACCATAGAACTGAGCTGTCCAAGTCAGTCACAGTAGAGGTAACTAGGCAATGTGAATCAACCAGGAAAGAGCATCACTTGGAAAGAACCACAGCCCACAGGACTCCCAAGCAGGAGCCTTGGCAGCTGTCCATGGTGCTGAACCCCTCCACTCTTCTGAATTGCTGACTTGTAAAGTCTCAGATTAGATAAGGACACACACTGGAGAATTGTCACTAAAGGAAAGGCTGCTGGAGTGTCCATGAGAGCTGGGAAAGGAAAAAAACAAAAAACAAAAAACAAACAAACAAACAAACAAAAAAAAAAAGAAACAAGAAAAAGAAACAAAACAACAACTACCTCTTTCATTGGCCTAGCACTATCCTTTAGCCCGCTATCTTGGATTCTTGGATTCTTCCTCCCTCATTCCTTCTCTCACCCTCCTGCTTCCCCTCCCTCCCTCTCTGCCTCTTTCTCTTTCTGTCTCTCTTTCTCTCTCTCCCTTTCCCTCCCTGTCTTCCTTCTCTCCTTTCCTCTCTGCCTCTTTATTTCTTCCTTTCTCTCTCCCTCTCCCTCCCTTTTTCTTCCCTCATTCTTCTCCCTGCCTTTCTCTTTCTCCCTCTCTTTCCCTCCTTCCTTCTCTCTCTGCCTCTCTTTCTCTCCCCCCCCTCCCTCCCCCCTCACATCCATCTCTTCCTTCTTTCTTTCTATTCTTGATTCATTTCTTTAATTTAAAATATTAAGAGGTACACATGATCACGCATAACACGAATTCTTTCTATTCCAGAGGCTGTGTGGCAACATAGAAAGAACATGAATTTTGTATAATATGTAAAATGTTTATATAAATATTTAAGAAAAAACATTTGAAAAATATACTAAAGCATTAATAGCA